>NC_057414.1:20461014-20463282 GCF_019320065.1 Cervus canadensis | reverse complement strand
AAAAAAAAAAAAAAAAAGAATTGAGAAGAGTTAATATTTGAACAAATAATGATTGAGAATATTTCATATTTTTTTTTGCCTGTATGGCATATGAATCTTAGTTCCCCAACCAGGGATCAAACTCATGCTCCCTGTATTGGGAACGTAGAGTCTTAACCACTGGACCACCAGGAAAGCCCCAGAAAAAGGAAAGATATTAAAGTCATCCATGTTGGGGGGAGAAAAAGAAGTATAACTTATTTAATGCAGTTAAGATTATTCTATATATAGAAAATAGTAAGGACATATTTTTTAGTATATGAACTCATAAATAAAATCAACAAGGTTGCAGGATACAAGTCCAATATACACATATTGTTTGTATTTCTATATACTAACCATGAACAATCTTCAAATAAAATTAGAAAATAATTCCACACCCAATAACATCAAAAAGAGCAAAATACTTAGGAATAAATTTAACAAAGTAAGTGAAAGACTTGTACACTGAAAATTATAAAGCGACTCAGAAAAATTAAAGATCTAAATAAATAAAAGGTAGTTCATGTTCTTGGATCAGAAGACTCAATATTACTAAGAAGAAAATTCTCTAAATTGATATGTAGATTCAACATAACCACAATTAAAATCCCAGAGAGAATTTTGTAGGAATCGACTAACTGACCCTATAGTTTATATAAGAATGCACTCTCCCTGAACAGCCATAAGAATTTCGAAAACTATGAACAAAGATGGAAGACTCATTCTACCCAATTTGAAAACTTACTAAATGCTACAGTAATCAAGACAGTGTGGTTTTACATAAAAATAGACATCTATATCAATGAAACTGAGAACAGAAAAATTAACCCTCACATTTATAATTGATTGGTGTTCCACAGAAGCAGCACGGCAATTCTATGAGAGAAATTCCATTGGGACAATTGTATATTTATATGCAATAAAATGAATTTAGAGCCTTATCTTACATCGTACACAAATCTTACCTCAAAATAGATCGTATATCTACATATAAGAGCTAAAATTTCCAGTAGAAAATACAAGACATCATAGGTTAGGCAAAGAATTCTTAGGTAGGAAAGTGACAACAAAATTCATAAAAAGAAAATATGTAAAGTGGATTTAATCAAATTTTAAACTTTTTATGCTTCAAAATATACCATTAAAAAGGAAAAGATTTTTAAAAAGGAAAAGATAACCCATCCACAACACACAGATATTTGGAAATCATGTATTGATAAAGGGGTTTTGTAGGATTATACAGAAAACTCAACAATATGAAAACACATAGCAATTTAGAGTGGTTAAAGGCATAAGTAGATATTTTGCTAAAGAAGATAAATGGCCAATAAGCATATGAATATATGCTCAATATCATTAGTCATTGCTGCTGCTGCTGCTAAGTTACTTTGGTTGTGTCCAACTCTGTTTGACCTCACGGACGGCAGCCCACCAGGCTCCCCCGTCCCTGGGATTCTCCAGGCAAGAACACTGGAGTGAGTTGCCATTTCCTTCTCCAATGCATGAAAGTGAAAAGTGAAAGTGAAGTTGCTCAGTCGTGTCCGACTCTTAGCGACCCCATGGACTGCAGCCCACCAGGCTCCTCTGTCCATGGGATTTTCCAGGCAAGAGTACTGGAGTGGGGTGCCATTGCCTTCTCCGCATTAGTCATTAGGTAACTGCAAATTAAACCTACAATATGATAATACTTCACACCCACTAGAATGTCCATAATAAAAAAGACAGGTAGCATCAAGTGTTGGTGAGAATGTGGGGGAAATGTAGGTCATTATGACTAATAGGAATATAAAAATGGTACAACCAGTATGGGAAATTATTTCAGTTCAGTACAGTCGCTCAGTCGTGTCCGACTCTTTGCGACCCCATGGACTGCAGCATGCCAGGCCTCCTTGTCCATCACTAACTCCCAGAATTTACCCAAAACTCGTGTCCATTGAGTTGGTGATGCCATCCAACCATCTCATCCTTTGTCGTCTGCTTCTCCTGCCCCCAATACCTCCCAGCATCAGGGTCTTTTCCAATGAGTCAACTCTTTGCATGAGGTGGCCAAAGTATTGGAGTTTCAGCTTCAGCATCAGTCCTTCCAATGAACGCCCAGGACTGATCTCCTTTAGGATGGACTGGTTGGATCTCCTTGCAGTCCAAGGGACACTCAAGAGTCTTCTCCGACACCACAGTTTAAAAGCATCAATTCTTCTTCATCTGTGCTCAGCTTTTTTATAGTTCAAATATCATATCCGTACATGA
>NC_057414.1:20381984-20461004 GCF_019320065.1 Cervus canadensis | reverse complement strand
TTTTTTTTTTTTAGTTGGAGGCTAATTACTTCACAACATTTCAGTGGGTTTTGTCATACATTGATATGAATTAGCCATAGATTTACACGTATTCCCCATCCCGATCCCCCTCCCACCTCCCTCTCCACCCGATTCCTCTGGGTCTTCCCAGTGCACCAGGCCCGAGCACTTGTCTCATGCATCCAGCCTGGGCTGGTGATCTGTTTCACCATAGATAGTATACATGCTGTTCTTTCAAAACATCCCGCCCTCACCTTCTCCCGCAGAGTTCAAAAGTCTGTTCTGTACTTCTGTGTCTCTTTTTCTGTTTTGCATATAGGGTTATCGTTACCATCTTTCTAAATTCCATTAACTCTTCTCAATTCTTTTTATTCACTCATTTAAGAACTTGTATGACATGAATATTGAACCATTACACTTTCTCCTAAATTTCTTTTAACCAAACTTTTGGTTTCTAATGGAGCTCCTTTTTTTGCCCCCACTCAGAATCAAGCTTCCTTATCTTTTTTCTATACTGAGATTTTTTTTTAGTTCCACTTGCATGAAGGAGGCTGCTGTAATTGTGTTTATTTAGTTTATTTAGATTTATAAAGAGCCCTCATCCCAGCTTTAAGTCACTACTCTTCAGCTCTTAAGGAAGGAATAAACCCTAGACTCCTAAATTATAAAACCAATATCAAGATTTTCTCCTCCCCAGGATATTGCAAAGTTAATGAAATCACTTTCCTTTTTCACTGTGAGTTCCCTTATGTTTTCTGGAAACTGGGACTTCTATTATTTCTTCTGAGTTCAATTTCTTATTTTATTTATGTTCTTATTTTTGCTAAATTTTTATCTAGCATTACTATATTTTATGGAAGAGAAGAATCTGTGTTAGATCATTATTTATGCAGCCAAAATCAGAAGTCTCCTCTTACGTATTCATTTTGTGCAAAATTAACTACAACTGCAATGAATGTACCCAAGATAAACACTGAAAACTCAATAGTTAATGCTGTTATACTCAGTTCATTTATATCCTACTAAATTCACAGTCTATAATCATTTACCAGAGTCATATTATTGATAAACTCTTTTTTTTAAAGAAAAAACAAAATAATTTCTTCAGAAAAGAAGCAGAATTTTTCTAAACTAATTACAAATTTCCTAAATTTGATTTATATCACCTCAAAGATGTGGCAGAAGTAATCACTGCTTTTTAGAAATTATTTTATTGATGTCTTTTTAGACAATTTTTCAGCTCCCACTGAATTTCAGTAAGCTGCTCCCATGTGTCTGAGTGCTGCTGATAGGTAGGAAAAAAATGAAAAGTGGATATAAGAAGAGAACTCAAGTCATAAATATGCCAACTGCATATAAGCAGCATTAATTACAGGCACTTGTGGATGACAAAATTAAAATACCCTTCTACAAGTTGCTTGAGTTTTAAACCTTCACTAGCTCTCTTTCTAATATATTTCATTGTGTACTTTGGCAACAGTTGTATGACATTACTCTGAAGGTACCTAGAGTTGGAACATTAGACTCAAGAGTCCAAGTTTTAACTTTTTCACATATTGTTTTCTGTTGTGAGATTGCCATTTCTCTTACAGTCTCTGTTAAGACCAAATGGCAGGAGAGAGTTTAACTGAAGTTTTCTTAAACTTTTGTGTTTTCCTGGAAGTGGTCATTACAGATTTACATCATATTATACTTATGCTTAAATTACATACAGAATGAATGATTGATTTAACTTAAGTCTAACTTCAAGGTAGGTAATCCTCATTGTATAAGATTTCTTGGGAGTGAGAAAATTATATGTGATGAGGCAGAAAGAATATGGGCTGGACAGTCAGAGAGGCAGGAGCTTTGTCGCTCATCACCGTGAAAGTTTTAGCATGTTACAGGACAGGCTCCTCACTTTGCAGAATAGATATGGTGTCTTCTTCTCAGGTTTGTTGTGGGAATTAAAAAACTAAAATAGAAGTACAGCACTGAACTCAGGTCTAGGTGCTCAATAAATATTATTTTTTCCTTGCTTTTCTAAAATATTAAGTGTTCCAGTTAAAAGACACAGATTTTCCATTATGCCTTACAGGCTGTTTATACAAAAATGATTGAAAATGAAAGATTTTCCAAAAGGTTGGAAGTAAAAGAATGAGAAAAGACATACCATGGATAAAGAAAACAGGTGTAACTATTATCAGAAAAGTAAAGTTTCAGACAGAACACATTATATTAGAGTGGGTCACTTCATAAGATAAATGGTTCAAATCACTAGGATGAGTTAAGATTTCTAAAACCGTAGTACCTGTAAGCGGTTATAAACTTGCAATTTCTGTGATTCCTTTCCTCATACTAAACAAACTTACTTTTTTACTTAAATTTTTAAAAATTAATTCGTGAAATTTAACAACTGTATATCTGAAAAGAAGGTTGGAGGTTTTCTTTTCCAACACTTGTTACTGGCTTGGGGTCTAATAATGAGTTGGTCAAGTTCGTGAAGTAAGTCCCCATGTCTAATTATACATTAAATATGTAGCTAAAGCTGATGGCTTTCTTTTCTTTTTTTTCCATTGGCATATAGTTGGTTTATAATATTGTATTAATTCAGGTGTAAAACATAGTCATTCATTATTTTTGTAGCTTATATTATACTCTTGGGCTTCCCTGATGGTTTAAATGGTAAAGAGTCTGCCTGCAGTGTTGGAGACCTGGGTTCAATCCCTGGGTCAGGAAGATCCCCTGGAGAAGGAAATGGCAACCCACTCCAGTATTCTTGCTTGGAAAATTCCATGAACGGAGGAGCCTGGGGGTCACAAAAAGTTGGACACAACTGAGCAACTAACTTTATGTTATACTCCATTAAAAATTATTGCAAAATAATGGCTGTATATCCCTATGTATAATTTTTCCTTGTGGCTTATTTATTTTATACCCAGTAGTTTGTGTCTCCTAGTTCTATACCCTTATCTCACCCATCCCCACTTCCCTCTCCCCACTGGTGACCACTAGTTTGCTCTCTATATCTTTGAGTCTGTGCCTATTTTGTTATGTGCATTTGTTTTATATTTTAGAATCCAAATATAAGTGATAACATAGAATATTTGTCTTTCTCCAGGTGGTGCTAGTGATAAAGAACCCACCCGCCAATGCAGGAGACATAAGAGACAAGTGCTCAATCCCTGGGTCAGGAAGATTCCCTGGAGAAGGGAATGCAACCCACTCCAGTATTCTTGCCTGGAGAATTCCACGAACTGAGGAGCCTGGCAAGCTATAGTCTGTGGGGTCATAAAGAGTTAGATACAACTGAAGTGACTTAGCAAGATACAGAAGCAACCTAAGTATCTACCAACAGATGAATGAAGAATGGTGTGTATACACACACACACACACACACACACACACACACATATATACATACATACATAATGGAATATTACTCCACCATAAAAAAAGGATGAAATGCTGTCTTTTGCAACAGTTTGGAGGGACCTCCAGAGTATTATACTTGGTGAAGCAAAGCTAATGACTATTTTTTTCTGTTATTTAATAAAATGTAATTGTATGCCATGTCCATGCTTGTCTTTTTCTATAGGATTTAAAATATTATCATTTGTACTTCATGATTTTTGCCTAGTCTCTAACTTCCAATTTCTTGTCTGCATTTTCCTCATCTCTGTGAACTATTTTCGTTTTGATGCTTGCTACCTTAGAGATTCACCTCCAACCCCTTACTCTCAGCCCAGGTATAAAAGAGTCTGTGGGAGGTCAATCCTTCCCCAACACACAGGCAAGACAAGACCTTCTGCCTAGGGAAACAGCCATAACTATGGACTCCAAGGGATAGATAAAATAAGAAAACAAAAAATAAAAGTGGAGAAGGTTCTGCAAAAGGTCAGACTTTTACGGACTCTTAAGGAGAAAATGTCTTTCCTTCTCTGTGGGGACATGAATGAGCTTTTTATCTAAACTAAGCTCAGAAGACCAAACAGCTGGAAAATAAAAGAGCATTAATAATTTTCTCTTTGAGAAGTGTGACTATGAATTTAAAGAATGAGTCATATTCTACTGTTTAGTCTATGAAAGTAAGAACTGGTTTTCCCTTTGTTTCTTTTTCTCTTCCCCTCCTCAAAGGAACACACAGATGATTTAAGCAGTCTTCGATTACAACATACCTAAAATAATAAAGCAATTGAGGGGGAAAGAAATCAGCTGAAGGTGTAAACCCCCTCCAGGCTGAATGACTGTGGCATATTTCACCCTCTCATTCTAAATCAATGCTAAGCAAAGCACAGAAATGTTTACCTTTGTCTGATCTCTAATTCCCTAAATTTATGTGGAATCATGCACAGATGCACTGGAAACCAGCCTGGAAAAGCCTGGCATTTTAATTGATCCCAGAGCTTCTTGCCTCACGGCTCCTGCTGTGATGAAGTCTGCTACTTGTTCCAAAGATTCTCCGCCCGGTTGCCTAGCCACCGGCAGCTGGCCAATCAAGGTGTCCACAGGCAGCAGAGGAAGTAACCAATCAATTTTTTAATTTCCTTCTGTAAACGGGAGTGAATCAGGGTGGATTTGAAATCTCATTAGTCAAAAGTAAGATGTGTAGTGTGCATTTTAACATATGTATTAGTTGAATGCATTTGGCATTCATTCATAAATACTGATGAATATTGGAAAGCCCATTTCAGACAAATGTGAACCATAAGCTACTAACCTAGTTTGGAAAATAAGCTTTATAGTCTTGCTAGCCCAATCTAATTTCAGCAGACTAATTTAACCTAATTTAACACTTCCCTCTTTGAAAAATAGCTTATCGGAATTTTCATCTAGAGACAATGGTGCCTTCTGCTTTTAAATCACCCAAATTCCGTGTAGTAAAGCCATAGTTAACTTTTGGCTTTCATTCCCTAATCTACCCAGTCGTCTGTCTGTTGTTGCTGTTGGTTTTGGTTTTCCCTCTGACTTTGACCCTTCTTCTCCATTCCCATGACCAACACTCTGGTCTAAGGCCCAGATTTCTTCACGTTTGGATTCAGAATCAGTCCTTGGCCCTGGTTCCTCCAGTGCATTCTACAAGCCATCAGCAGCTGTCATCACTTTAATCCTCTTCTGGAAACCCTTTCCTGAAATGCAGGCTGACATGTGTTGAAGTCAGCACTTATCCATTGGTGTATTCCAAGAAGATGTCTTGCATCTCTGAACCTGTTTTTTACATACAGATAATTCCGTTAAGGGAGATAATGTCCATACATTCTCTGGTTCATATTACATAAGTATAATTTATTGTATAAATGTATTGCACATATATCTTCTATTATTTTATTTTCACTATTATTTAACAGCTCCTGTTTTTGTTAACATTCTTCTTGTATCCTCACGGTCCTTCATAATCTGGCCTCCTTCTCACCCGTATCATTCATCCCACATTCATTTCCTCATCAACATGTACCCATCACTCTATCAGTGTCTCCTCACTGAGCTTTCATTCATCATCTTACACTCATTCCTTAACTCTTTAACTCCTATTTGTCTTTCAGACCTCAAATTCAAGCATCACGTCCTAGTGAAAAGTTCCCTTATTATTTGCTTTCAAAGAACCATGTTAGACAACTGTTCTCTGTGTGTAACTGTAGGTTGCTTCAGTTCAGTTCAGTTCAGTCGCTCAGTTGTGCCTGACTCTTTGCGACCCCATAGATTGTAGCACACCAGGCCTCCCTGTCCATCACCAACTCCCAGAGTTTACTCAAATGCATGTCCATTGAATCGGTGATGCCATCCGACCACCTCATTCTCTGTCATCCCCTTCTCCTCCCGCCTTCAATCTTTCCCAGCATCTGGATCTTTTCCAATGAGTTGGCTCTTTGCATCAGATGGCCAGAGTCTTGGTATTTCAGCTTCAACATCAGTCCTTTCAATGAATATTCAGGACTGATTTCCTTTAGGATGGACTGGTTTGATCTCCTTACAATCCAAGGAACTTTCAAGAGTCTTCTCCAACACCACAGTTCAAAAGCATCAATTCTTCAGCACTCAGCTTTCTTTACAGTCCAATTCTCACATCCATACATGACCACTGGAGAAACCATAAATTTGACTAGATGGACCTTTGTTGGCCAAGTAATGTCTCTGCTTTTTAATATGCTGCCTAGGTTGGTCATAACTTTTCTTCCAAGGAGCAAGCGTCTTTTAATTTCATAGCTGCAATCTCTATCTGCAGTGATTTTGGAGCCCCAAAACATAAAAAGTTTGTCCCTGTTTCCACTGTTTCCACATCTATTTGCCATGAAGTGATGGGACCGGATGTCATGATCTTAGTTTTCTGAATGTTCAGTTTTAAGCCAACTTTTTCACTCTCTTCTTTCACTTTCATCAAGAGGTTTTTTAGTTCTTCTTCACTTTCGACCATAAGGGTGGTGCCATCTGCATATCTGAGGTTACTGATTTTTCTCCCGGCAATCTTGATTTCAGCTTGTGCTTCATCCAGTCCAGCATTTCTCATGATGTACTCTGCATATAATTTAAATAAGAGGATGACAGTACACAGCCTTTATGTACTCCTGTCGCGATTGACCAGTCTGTTGTTCCATGTCCAGTTCTAACTGTTGATTCTTGATCTGCACACAGATATCTCGGGAGGCAGGTCAGGTGTTCTGGTATTCCCATCTCTTGAAGAATGTTTCATAGTTTGTTGTGATCCACATTGTCAAAGGCTTTGGCATAGTCAATAAAGCAAAAGTAGATGTCAGAACAAGGCCCAGTTTCCCCCTCAGTCTCTCCCATCAGGAAGCTCCCATAAGCCTCTTATCCTTCTCCATCAGAGGGCAGACAGACTGAAAACCACAGTCACAGAAAATTAACCAATCTGATCACATGGACCACAGCCTTGTCTACCTCAGTGAAACTATGAGCCATGCCATGTAGGGCCACCCAAGACCGACGGGTCATGGTGAAGAGTTCTGACAAAATGTGGTCCACTGGAGAAGGGAATGGCAGAGCACTTCAGTATTCTTGCCTTGAAAACCCCTTGAACAGTATGAAAAGGATAGGACAAAAAGATAGGACACTGAAAGATGAACTCCTCAGGTCAATAGGTGCCTTATATGCTACTGGAGATCAGTGGAGAACTAACTCCACAAAGAATGAAGAGACAGAGCCAAAGTGAAAACAACACCCAGCTGTGGATGTGACTGGTGATGGAAGTAAAGTCTGATGCTGTAAAGAGCAATATTGCATAGGAACCTGGAATGTTAGGTACATGAATCAAGGCAAATTGGAAGTGGTCACATAGGTGATGGCAAGAGTGAACATCGACATTTTAGGAATCGGTAAATGAAAGTGGACTGGAATGGGTGAATTTAACTCAGATGACCATTATATCTACTACTGTGGGCAAGAATCCTTTATAAGAAATGGAGTAATCATCATAGTCAAAAAAAGAGTTCAAAACGCAGTATTTGGATGCAATCTCAAAAATGACAGAATGATCTCTGTTTGTTTCCAAGGCAAACCATTCAGTATCACAGTAATCCAAGTCTATGCCCCAGTCAGTAATGCTGAAGAAGCTGAAGTTTAATGGTTCTATGAAGACCTACAAGACCTTCTAGAACTAACACCCAAAAAAGATATCCTTTTCATTATAGGAGACTGGAATGCCAAAGTAGGAAGTCAAGAAATACCTGGAGTAACAGGCAAATTTAGCCTTGGAGTTCAAAACGAAGCAGGTCAAAGGCTAACAGAGTTTTGCCAAGAGAACGCACTGGTCATTGCAAACACCCTCTTCCAACAGCACAAGAAAAAACTCTACACATGGATATCACTAGAAGGTCAATACCAAAGTCAGATTTATTATATTCTTTGCAGCCAAGAATGGAGAAGCTCTATACAGTCAGCAAAAACAAGACTGGGAGCTGACTGTGGCTCAGATCATGAACTCCTTATTTCCAAGTTTGGACTTAAATTGAAGAAAGTAGGGAAAACCATGAGACCACTCAGGTATGATCTAAATCAAATCCCTTACAATTATACAGTGGATGTGACACATAGATTTGAGGGGTTATATCTGATAGACAGAGTTCCTGAAGAACTATGGACAGAGGCTCGTGACTTTGTAAAGAAGGCAGTTATCAAGACCACCCCCAAGAAAAAGAAATGTAAAAAGGCAAAATGGTTGTCTGAGGAGGCCTTACAAATAGCTGTGAAAAGAAAAGAAGTGAAAGGCAAAGGAGAAAAGGAAAGCTCTGAATGCAGAGTTCCAAATAATAGCAAGGAGAGATAAGCGCCGTCCTCAGAGATCAATGCAAAGAAATAGAGAACAATAGAATGGGAAAGGTTAGAGATCTTGTCAAGAAAATTAGAGATCCCAAGGGAACACTGCATGCAAAGATGGGCACAATAAAGGACAGAAATGGTGTGAAACCTTCAAAGAAGAAGGTATAAAGGTGGCAGGAACAAAGAACTATGCACCAAGATCTGCATGACCCAGATAATCAAGAGTGTGATACATCAACCTAGAGCCAGACATCCTGCAAATTCAAGTGGGCCTTACGAAGCATCACTACGAACAAAGCTAGTGGAGGTGATGGAATTCCAGTTGAGCTACTTCAAATCCTGAAAGATGATGCTGTGAAAAGTGCTGCACTCAATATGTCAGCAAATTTGGAGAACTCAGCAGTGGCCACAGGACTGGAAAGGGTCAGTTTTCAATTCCATCCCAAAAGAAAAGGCAATGCCTAAAGAATGCTCAAACACTGCACAATTGCACTTCACCTCAACAACGCAGCAAAGAAATGCTTCAAATTCTCCAATCTAGGCTTCAATAGTAACGTGAAACCATGACTTCAGATGTTCAAGCTGATTTAGAAAAGGCAGAGGAACCAGAGATCAAATTGCCAAGACGCCACGTTGGATATCGAAAGAAGCGAGAGAGGTTTCCAGAAAAATTCTATTTCTGCTTTATTGACTATACCACACCTTTGACTGTGCTAGACTGCTAGTACAAACTAATAATTAATGCCCACGCTCTCCTACTATGCAGAAGTTTTCTGTGAAATCAGGGACAGTGTGAGTTTCTGTTACTGCTCTGTCCTAGGGGCTGATGTGGTAAGTTAGTGGTTAAATATTATTATCGGAATGTTGCTGATTTTCATCAGTTGAAGTGGCCTCTACTCTTTCTCTCCTTTCAGATCTCAAAAATCTTTTCTTTTGAGACCTTATTCTTTTTTCATCCAAGGAAACCAGTCTTCGAATATATATTTAGGATGGGTAATACGGAGAGATATTTTCCTTAACTTCACGAAGAAATTTTGGATAAAGTGAGAAAAATAAAACTTACTCAAAGCGAGTACTTGTGTGTGTGTATGTATGTATATGTGTGTGTATATATGACAGAGAGAGAGTGAAAGAGAGCTAGTGGAGAGTGAAGGATGCGTGTAAGGAAGAACTAGAATGAGGCAGTGTGGTCTAGTAGGGAAAAAACCCGACATTAAGAAATAAGAAACTTCTCCTCTCTAGGCTTCATTCCTTGTCTGGAATATAAGCCCATTGGATCACTATGTATTTAAGATGAAATAAGGCTCTGGGTCAAAGCAAATCATGTGACAGTGTTAGCACATCAACTTTCTTTTTCTTTTAATTCCTTTTAGTGTATTTAGTAATCTGTAGTTAGAATGCTATATTGCAATGTTCTCTTTTTTAATATTAAGGAAGTTCTTTATTATACTTTAAAAAAATAAGTATATTCATATTCCAGCAATATGAATTACATAAAATGCACACATGGTATTTTATCTGTGATTACAAACTTGCCCCAGATTCTACTTACTGTCAAGCATGAAACTTGTAAAATTCAAAATTTAGTCCTGATATCTTGACTCACTCAGGGTACATAGTAAGGAGAAACACTTGGGGCTTTATGCCAAATGGTCTGTCAATCTCTAGAGGGTGTGTTCTGGGAATTTGCATTTACAATGCTACACTTACATATTACCCACACCACTAGCATTCTGGCAAGAGTTCCAACTTCTTCTCTATCTCTGAGATTCAGGTGCGCCACGCAGCAGTATTTCATTTTGTCTTAGAGATTGACATGGGGTTTTTACGAGAAATCCATAGCTGAAATCCATAGGCAATACAGTTGGGAAACTTCTTCAATTAGACAGTGAATTTTGTGTTTTATTCAAGCATCTCTTTTGGTGTAGAAGTATAAGGGCTGGTGTTAAAATCCACTTATGATTTATTGTTTTACATCCCCTGCACAAGCTTTTCTTCAAAATTTTTATTGGAGTATAGTTGCCTTACAATGTCATGTAAGTTTCTGCTGTATGGCAAAGTGAATCAGCTCTACACAGACATATACCACATTTTCGGATTTCCTTCCCGTTTAGGTCACCACAGAGCACTGAGTTGAGTTCCCTGTGTAATGTAGTAGGTTCTCGTTAGTTATATATTTTATACATAGTATCAATAGTGTATGTATGTCAATTCCAAGCTCCCATTTCATCCCACCCCCACCTTCCCTCCTTGGGTAATTTTCTCTTAAATAGAGTAACATAGATGTCTCATGTTGCCACAGTAGACTTTATAACCATCATTTTTATATTTTTTTCATTAATTCAGTTAATGCATTGAACAAGGACTTTGCAATAGGTACAGTGTGAAGCCCTGAAAGTAAAATGTGGAATGGGAGAGATGTGGTCTTGGTCCTCAGAAAGCTATTAGTGTGTGCTACATGTAGTGAGAGTAAACTGCATATTGAGCTTACCTTTTTTAGAATTGAGATCTCACATATTTTAATATGTGTGCATAAATGCACATAAGAATTGTCAGATGATGCAATCTAATATATATTTAGGCATTTTGGTCATTTATGTAAATGAAGCAAATGGCTAACATAAATGGAATTCTTATTATGCATCAACACTTATGGAATACTTTATCTAATCTTCACAGTTGTCTGATGTGATGGACACTATTATCCCCATTTTTATGAGTTGGAAAGCTGAGACCCAAAGTGATTAAAACACCTGCCTGAAATCACATAAACAATATGCCATATACTGGGGATTCCAAGCCAGGCCCTTTCCACTACATCATACTCTGACTTTCCCATGCTGTTCTTTTTCATATACTCCTATGTCCTTCACAACTATGGTTATAACATAATAAATGCTCAATAAATTCTTATTAAACTACGTTTTTACTAGAATCATGAAAGTTTATTTTAGAACAATGAACATCATTATCTTTGTAGCTTATAGGTATTCTATTATACTCCTTGGTACAAGGCATAATGGTAATAGTAAGAACAATTGTTTGTTCAACAATTACTATTAGTAACTCTTGAACAAACATTATGCTCTATGTTTATATGTATTAATTTCTTCATATAACATCCCTGTAAGGTAGCTACAATTACTTTGCCCATTAAATGAGTTAGTGTATGAAATATGTTAAGCACATCTTCCTGGTATAGCTTAGAAGTTCCACTCTTAGTAGTAGTGTTAATAGCCATAATATTGTAATTATTATGTACACTTGCATTTGAAGCACATATAGTTTTAAGTTTGTTACTATTTGCCTCATCACCATGAAGATCTCCTATGTATGTGTGCATATGTGAGTCAATCTTCCCATAATTGATAAATAATCATAGAATTTTAGACAAAGAAAGGAACATATAAAATAACATCCTGACAATTTACTTTCCAACTCCCTTGACAGTTTCATTCTCTCATGTTCCTCTGACCTCTGGCTGAATTCTGCTTAATAAGTTCCCTAAGTTTTAAAGACATATATTCATTGCATAACTCATTTTTGGAAAACCTTGCTTTATATTAGGTTGAAATCTGCATTCCTAGAATGGTCGGTGGTTTGCAAGGAAAAAAAAATGATGCACCCTTGGACTTTGAAATCAATTAGATCTGACTATCACTTACTGGCTGCGGAGCTAACTTATCAGTATCTCTGTACCTCATTTTCCTTTTCTGTTAACGGGATCGTCTTCCCTATGGCAGAGGGGTATCATGCTGTTTGGTTGAGAACTGTTTACACGGTTATGAAGTACACGGAGTGCTTCATACTCATTCACTCTGCCCTATTTTTCACTCCTAGCAGTCAGCGCCATCTCCTCTGAGCCATGTCAGGCTAAGCAGGAAGCGTCTTAGCTCAAATAAATGAAGAACTGTAGCTGAGGAGTCTACCAGGGAAATGTATGCTAGCTTCATTAGCTTCTATTAGATCCAGTTTGCCACATTGCTCATAGCTGGCCCTCCACAGCATCAAAGAGCAGAAACCCTCACAGAACTATTGACCTTACCTCCAAATGGCTACACAGTTGCACTCAGGCATAAATCAAATCTGGAAACAGATTCCCTGGAGAACTCAGCTCCTAGGCTGTGCAGCAGCAATAGCCGCCAGGGTAGAGTGTGGGAGAAAGCTATTAGCTACTGTGGACTGGGAGACAGAACAGCTCCTAATGTTGAGGATGGTCTAGAGGAGAAAGGTGAGTGAATGTAGGGGGAGAAAATCAATCCTCTCAATCTAGTGATGTAAATAGTACTTCTAGGCAATAAGATGTGTTCAATGCACATTTTATTTTATTTTATTTTTTTTTGCTGACTAAATGCATGCTTGACTGAATAAATGAATGAGTGACTTAAGAGTACATAAGAGTGATTCAAAGGTGTATATTCACCATCTCTACTTCAAACCATCTATTCATGTACTTATTAGACTTACTCTGTGTCAAGCATTATGATAGATGCCAAAGGTTCAGATATAAGTATGACACAAAGTAATGTCTCTGTTTTTTAATAAGCAGAGACATTGCCAACAAAGGTCCGTCTAGGCAAGGCTATGGTTTTTTCCCATAGTCATGTACGGATGTAAGAATTGGACTATAAAGAAAGCTGAGTGCCAAAGAACGGATGCTTTTGAACTGTGATGTTGGAGAAGACTCTTGAGAGTCGCCTGGACTTCAAGGAGATCCAACCAGTCCATCCTAAAGGAAATCAGTCCTGAATGTTCATTGGGAGGACTGATGTTGAAGCTGAAACTTCAACACTCTGGCCACCTGATGTGAAGAGCTGACTCCTTTGAAAAGACCCTGATGGTGGGAAAGATTGAAGGTGGGAGGAGAAGGGGATGACAGAGGATGAGATGGTTGGATGGCATCACCAACTCGATGGACATGAGTCTGAGTAAACTCTGGGGGTTGGTGACGGACAGGGAGGCCTGGCGTGCTGCAGTCCATGGGGTCGCAAAGAGTCGGACACGACTGAGCAACTGAACAGAACTGATGACAGAAAGACTCAAATACATCTTAATTTCACAGGAAAGGCTGTGAGTGTGTGGTCACAAAATGACACGGTTAGATTACTAAGGTCAGAGTGGGAACTATGGGCTTCCCTGGTGGTTCAGATGGTAAGCAAACTGTCTGCAATGCGGGAGAGTCGGGTTTGATCCCTGGGTTGAGAAGATCCCCTGGAGAATGGAAAGGCTACCCACTCCAGAATTCTTGCCTGGGGAATTCCATGGATGCAGGAGCTTGGCAGGCTACTGTTCAGAGGATCACAAAGAGTCGGACACAACTGAGTGACTCATACACACACGCGTGCGCGCACACACACACACACACACACACACACACACACACACACACAGACCGTGGGAACTATATTGGAGGAAAAAAATGTTTCTACTGGAGGATCAGGAAGAAGAATAAAAGTAACATTGAATATTATGTTTGAATTTGACCATAAGGAGTGAGTAGGAGTTTTCCAGATCGGAAAAGAAGAGTAAGAAATACATCCCAATTGGAAGGAATAGCAGTTACATTTACAAGTAGTTTGAAAAAGAGCAAATAATCTAGGGTAAACAAAAGTTCATCAAGAGAAATCTGTAGGATGCAAATCTTGAAAGTTGAAATAAGACTTGGATGGACTCTATATTGAAAAGAGTACTGTTCACAGTGGATAAATCTGACATTTGTCCATGCCTTCTAGGTTTTGTTCAATTTCTACCCAAGTTCATCCTTTGCTCACCATATCCACCGGTCACTTTGCCTATATACAGTATCTTAAACTATTTGGTATTGCCACCTCTGGCCTGGAAAAATGCTGTCCTAGTCAGGGATTTTAATTTCTTTCCAAAGCTGTAAAACACTTGGAGTAGCCAAATAATGTTACCGTTATGACTTTGTTAGATTAATGTTTGTTAAATGGAGCACAGGATGACAAATGGCCAGCCTCTGTTCAACAAATGACCACAAGAGAGATTGATATAAAGGAGTTCATTACTTTAGGCCCTGGAGGAACTACCGGACTCTTCTTGAGGGGCCACATATAGAAATCAGTGTGCAAGTAGGAACAGAGGCTGGACCTGGGCTCAGGTTCTTTTGGGGTGCATGAATATGGTGCTTTGGGGTTCTTGGACTAAGGCCAAATTGGTCAATTTAAATGAAAACAGTTAGGGTTTTGATAAGCTCCATGGGGTCTTACTGAAGGACACACAGGAGGAAGGCCCTGGCAGGTAGAAGAGACTGTTAATCACAGGGCTGTTGGGAGAGTCATATCAGTAACTCACATTCTGATTTGCATGTGACTCTGGGGACTGTTACTTAGAGAATGAACTTGCATGAGGCAGCAAGTGTCAGTTTCAGGCCATATAGGTCTGTTGGCCAAACAAACACATATTGAAGCAGCAATACCATGGAGTAGCTTAGCTAAACTCTCAAAAGTTACATTTCCCTGGTCATAAAATCTCTCATCCTATGCCTTTTCCTTAAATTTTCCTCCACACTTATCTTTCAAGTTTCCTTTTTTAGTTTCCTTCTCTAATTTGAGAAGACATGGCTCATTCAGTCACTCATTTATATATATTTTTATTTCAGTAAGTGTTTATCAAATGCCTGTGAAGGATGACCACTCTGATAATCCCTAGACATAATCACATTTCCAATCTCATCTGCCTTATTCTTTCCCAGATGACTCTCATCCAATCGTTTTGGTGTTTCCTATCTAGGAATAAAAAAATAGAATTCCCCTTGCATACTGTTGCCTGAGTTGTTTCTCATCACTGGAAATTCACAAATACTCAAGTGAGGTTCTCAAGGCTGAGATCTACATGCCATATTCATTTAACAAAAAAATCTATCATGGAAAAGAATTCATTCTTAAGATTGCAAGAGCCAGCTATCAGAATCCATGGTGAGCAGCACTGTTGATTTATCAAAAAATATCGAAGCAACCCAGAGTATTTAGCATTTCATTGTGAATTGGCCAGTTTCAAAGAAATCTCAATTTATTATTCAATCCAAACTGCAGCTTATGCATACCTTCTCCTGGGCTGTAAGTTATATACAGGAAAAAAAAAAAACATTTTGCATTTCTGGTATTATCCTTCCATGAAAATGAAATTTAGTGGTACAAAATTTTGAATGACTTTTAAAAAGCTTGAAAGTTCAATGACTACAAAATAATTCAAGAGCATTACAAATTGTAAGATACTTACTGTAAAGGATAATTTTGAAAAATAATATTGATATTTATATATGCAAATCTTATATTTCCTATCTTTTCTGACTATACTCAAAATGGTTATCACTGCTTTTCAGACATAGAGAGTATGTGACTAAATCTATATTCTTTTCCATGGGATGCTCACTTAAAAATGTCAGGTGATACTCAGGTCCTTTAGAGTCTTCTTTTTTTTTCAAAGAAGACATACTACTATGACATACTACATAGACATACTATTATGTCCCTAGATTCTTCAGTTGTTTATTAAAAACCATGATATTCCAGTGTGGCCATTATCCTGGTCCTCCATTAGTTTATCACCTGAATTCACTAGCCGACTCCACTTAGAATGTTATTAGCTTGGAGAACAGCAGAAACTCCTGCTAATGTTAAAACACATTATTACTATTTATTAATGCTGTATAAGATGGTTTTTATGGCTGTTTCAACAGGGTACAGACTAGTGAAGATGTCAAATGCTCAACTTGATGCCAAAAATCTTGGGCAAAAATTTCCAGGTTGGATGCATGAGACAAGTGCTCAGGGCTGGTGCACTGGGAAGACCCAGAGGGATGGGATGGGGAGGGAGGCGGGGGAGGGGATCGGGATGGGGAACACATGTAAATCCATGGCTGATTCATGTCAATGTATGGCAAAAACCACTACAATATTGTAAAGTAATTAGCATCCAACTAATAAAAATAAATGGGAAAAAAAAAACCTTGGGCAAAAATTGGAAGCACAAATCAAGTTTAATGGACTGACAATACCTCATTAAATGAGCTAAAGTAGGGTGTCATGGTTTCTCTTAGATTTTAATTTTTTATTATTTTATTTATCTTTTCAGTTGTTTTTATTTCCTCAAGTTAGTGACCATATTTTTAACAGGAAGCATGAAGTTGTTGACATAATTGTTAAAAAGGCACAAAAAAATATCAGCCTAACTCATCACTAATATGCAGCCTTAACAAGTCATTTAATCTTTTAGTGTCATATATTTTATTTATAATACCCATTACCTCCTCTATAAAATTGCAATGAGAATCATGTGAGGTAGCAAATAAAAATTTAGGTTATGGATTAGAAAACTCTGGACAGGTTATCTGACCGAGCATACATTCAGTAAATACAAGCAAACAGTCAGTAAATACATATGATTTGTTATGAAGTAGTATGTGTGTATCTTTAGCACCAAAGGAGGTTATATATTATTGAAAATTATACATATTTTTTCTCTAAATAATTCAGTTTATACAGCAGGTATGGACATAGTGAGGAATGAGCAAAATATTTGTTTTTAATGAGAAGGGGGTCTTAAAAACTATAATTGCAATAATTTGACATTCTCTGTCCTTGGGCTTTATTATGAGGATATTTTGTAAAAGCACTAGTAAGAGGGTTTTTGTAGCTTTTGGCCTAGAAGGAACAAGTCCCACAGTGATCACAATGTACTCCAGCCCTTCCTGCTCCATGAGTTTTACAATCCTGAGTTAAACAGAATACAGATGTCTGCAGATGAAAAGAAAACACATGAAATTCTCACTCTCAAGCCAGAAGAATTCAAGCCAATCCAAGTGTGAAGGCTAATGTCACAGCTGAAATAAAAGTCAAGAGGGTAGCTTTGAATATAATTAAGATATGACAGTTTCACTCAGATCCAAACCCCAGGCACCTGAGAGCAGAATTTTCTCAAAAGGTGCGAAGGTGAAAATAAAATGTTTCTGGGAATTGGGCTGTGATCCAAAACTAATGAATTTCCCATTGAGTTACTAATCATCTAAAGCCACAACCATCAGACAAGAGACCAGGGAGATAAAAACTCCCATTAGAATTATTTGGACTTCTCCTCCCTTTGAGGTCTGCAGAATCTATTCTTCTGGTAAAGAGGAGAAAAATAGAGTTTCAAAAACAAGAGAATTCAGATCTTCTTTTAGAACTAGATTTGTATCTTTCAAGCATGCTGTTTTTGTTGACCCCTTGCCAAAATTGCCAGTCAACATTAAGAAAAAATCAGCATAATAGTTTAATTTTCATGTTGTACAACCAGGATGAGGCTCCTTTGTTTTATTTGAGTTAATCTTCTCCAGAAGATTTCAAGTTTTTAAAGGGTCACACAGAAAATAAACAAGAATAAATCAAGGAGCTGAAAAATTTTATTTAGTTGTGTTTATTTTCACACACATACACAAACTATAAAACGTTAATTTTTATCTCCTCTTGAAGAGAAGAAAAGATTATTCAACAAAGTCCAGCCCAGAAAAAGTACTAAAGAGAAAAATTGATTGCAGAATGGAAAAGAAAAAGGGAGAAAATAAAAAGAGGCAAAAACAATAAAGAAGAAAAAAGCAGAAGCTGGAGACAGAAAAAGGAAAGAAAGCAGAAGAGAGAGGAGAAAAAGGAAAGGATAAAATTTGGGTGCTGTCACATGTCTTTTATCTGACCCTTAAAGTCGATTTACATCAAGCCAATTAATGTAACCAATACTTTGGCCACTTGATGAGAACAGCCAACTCATTGGAAAAGACCCTGATGCTGGGAAATACTGAGGGCATGAGGAACAGGGGGTGATAGAGGATGAGGCGGTTGTACGGCATCACTGACTCAAAGGACAGGAGTTTGAGCCAGCTCTGGAAGATAGTGGAAGACAAGGAAGCCTAGTGTGCTGCCATCCGTGGGGTCACAAAGAGACATGGCTGAACGACTGAACAACGGCAATAAAGTATATTGGGCTCCAGCTATGTGCCAACGTCTAAAATAGAGACCTGGATGAATCCACTAGAGAGCTGGTACCTGCTTTATGGAGTTACCATCTACTGAAGAAATGGGCTGTAAAATAAGGAGAATCTTTATTTGCAAAATATAACCACATCCAGGCACAATGATAGGTGCTTGCCATATGTCATTATGTCCTTGTATTGTCAGCACTGAATGGGTGCTAAGTCACTCCTGTTGTGCCCTACTCTTTGCTACCCTATAGACTGTAGCCCACCAGGCTCCTCTGTCCATGGGATTCTCCAGGCAAGAATACTGAAATGGGTTGTCATGCCCTCCTCCAGAGGATCTTCCCGACCCAGGGATCAAACTTGTGTCTCTTATGTCTTCTACATCGGCAGGCGGGCTCTTACCACTAGCGCCACCTGTGAAGCCTGTCAGCACTACATTCCCCATTTATAAATGAAGAAACTGAGGCTCAAAAAGCCATCAAATAAATCTGTCGATGGAAGCCAGGTTAAAACCCAGATTTATCTTATGGCAAAAAACATGCTTTTTCCACTATATCTTGTTTAAAAGGTAATAATGTAGGTCAAGTATATTACTTGACCTATGAGCAAAATGTTTCTGGAGAGAATAAGTTACCCTACCTGAAAAAAGTCAATGACCATTGTTTCCAACTCTTTAATTTCCCCAATGTTTCAAGAGCTGATTTTAGCACAGTATTTACTAAAAATATAATTGCAAAATGCTAACTCAAATTATTGGCCATTGAGAGGTTCAAAAGTCAAGAAAGTATGGAAAACACTGCAATTCATATACTTCTTTTGAAAATTCTCAGCGTCATAAGTCTATTAAAATCTCTAAGGTCTGTCATTGAATTTTGTTTATTGTGAGTCCGAGATTTACTAGGTCATGAAATATTCTCTTGGAAATGCTGATTTAGAGGCCACATTTTAAATTAGATATTTAGTGCCTCTAACAATAGAGTGCTATCAGTCATGATCAGAATTATAATACAAGTGTTTCTTTTTCTTTTTTCCTGAATTAATCTTTATACCAAAATGATAGGCTACTAGTATATTAAGCCAAAGTTAATGGGTATTGTTAATGGTGAATACTTGCTTGACTTGTCACCAATAAGGAATTGCCATTCTTATTTTTGCAGCATCCAAGTGTGTGTCAAGAGGGTTTCTAAATTGTACAAACAATAATTCACTATTGTTAACATAATGCCATTAAAATAAGCAATTGTAGTTATATTTAAACATATAACTACAACTAAAATTCATGATTACTAAATATTACTATTGGGGAGATCTCTACTTCACACCATGTACTTAGTCCCTATCTCCTAATTTTTAATGAAAAAATATGGCATTAATATTCAAACCAGTCACTCATTGTTGATTTTTCTATTAATTTATACTTTTTGTCATTAAAGTAAAGCATGTTATGGTAACAAGAAATTTAATGAATACAGAAGAGAATGAGAAAAAAGAAAATTAAAGGTCTCCTTCCCCACCCTCAAAAGCTAGTTGTTTGTACCAGAAGTAAATACCTTCTTGCTTTAGTTCAGTCCAATAACACAGCTGTGTCCAACTCTGCAATCCCATGGACTGCAGCATGCCAGACTTCCCTGTCCATCACCAACTCCCAGAGCTTGCTCAAACTCATGTCCATCGAGTTGGTGATACCATCCAACCATCTCATCCTCTATTGCCCCCTTCTCCTCCTGCCTTCAATCTTTCCCAGCATCAGGGTCTTTTCCAATGAGTCAGCTCCTTGCATCATGTGGCCAAAGAACTGGAGCTTCAATTCAGCATCAGTCCTTTCAATGAATATTCATAACTAACCTCCAGATGTTCAAGCTGGTTTCAGAAAAGGCAGAAGAACCAGAGATCAAATTGCCAACATCCACTGGATCATCCAAAAAGCAAGAGAGTTCCAGAAAAACATCTATTTCTGCTTTATTGACTATGCCAAAGCCTTTGACTGTGTGGATCACAATAAACTGTGGAAAATTCTGAAAGAGATGGGAATACCAGACCACCTGACCTGCCTCTTGAGAAACCTGTATGAAGGTCAGGAAGCATCAGTTAGAACTGGACAAGGAACAACAGACTGGTTCCAAATAGGAAAAGGAGTACATGAAGGCTGTATATTGTCACCCTGCTTATTTAACTTATATGCAGAGTACATCATGAGAAACGCTGGGCTGGAAGAAGCACAAGCTGGAATCAAGATTGCCAGGAGAAATATCAATAACCTCAGATATGCAGATGACACCACCCTTATAGCAAAAGTGAAGAAGAACTAAAGAGACTCTTGAACATGAAAGAGGAGAGTGAAAAAGTTGGCTTAGAGCTCAACATTCAGAAAACTAAGATCATGGCATCCGGTCCCATCACTTCATGGCAAATAGATGGGGAAACAGTAGAAACAGTGGCTGACTATTTTTCCGGGCTCCAAAATCATTGCAGGTGGTGATTGCAGCCATAAAATTAAAAGACGCTTACTTCTAGGAAGGAAAGTTATGACCAACATAGACAGCGTATTAAAAAGCAGAGACATTACTTTGCCAACAAAGGTCCATCTAGTCAAGGCTATGGTTTCTCCAGTGGTCATGTATGGATGTGAGAGTTGGACTATAAGGAAAGCTGAGGGCCGAAGAATTGATGCTTTTGAACTGTGATGTTGGAGAAGACTCTTGAGAGTCCCTTGGTCTGCAAGGAGATCCAACTAGTTCATCCTAAAGGAGATCAGTCCTGGGTGTTGTAGCTGAACATCCGATACTTTGGCCACCTAATGCAAAGAGCTGACTTATTTGAAAAGACCCTGATGCTGGCAAAGATTGAGGGAAGGAGGAGAAGGGGACAACAGAAGATGAGATGGTTGGATGGCATCACTGAATCAATGGACGTGGGTTTGGGTGGACTCTGGGAGTTGGTGATGGACAGGGAGGCCTGGCATGCTGTGATTCATGAGGTCTCAGAGAGTCAGACACAACTGAGCGACTGAACTGCACTGAACTGAACCTAGCTTCCTTTAAGAATGACTGGTTTGATCTCCTTGAAGTCCAAGGGACTCTCAAGGGTATTCTCCAACACCACTGTTCAAAAGCATCAATTCTTCGGTGTTCAGCTTTCTTTTCGGTGTTCAGCTTTCTTTAAGGTCCAACTCTCACATCCAGAAATGACCACTGGAAAAACAATAGCTTTGACTATATGAGCATTTGTCGGTAAAACAATGTCTTTACTTTTTAATATGCTGACTAGTCATAGCTTTTCTTTCAAAAAGCAAGCGTCTTTTCATTTCATGACTGCAGTCACCATTTGCAGTGATTTTGGAGCCCAAGAAAATAAAGTCTGTCAGTTTCCATTGTTTCCCCATCTATTTGCCATGAAGTGATGGGACCAGTGCCATGATCTTAGTTTTCTGAATGTTGAGTTTTAAGCCAACTTTTTCACTCTCCTGTTTCATTTTCATGAAGAGGCTCTTCAGTTCCTCTTCGCTTTCTGCCATAAGGGTGGTGTCATCTGCATATCTGAGGTTACTGATATTTCTCCCGGCAATCTTGATTCCAGCTTGTGCTGCCTCCACTCCACCCAGCATTTCGCATGATGTCCTCTGCATATAAGTTAAATAAACAAGGTGACAATATACAGCCTTGTCATACTCCTTTCCCAAGTTTGAACCTGTCCGTTGTTCATGTCCTGTTCTAACTGCTGCTTCTTGACCTGCATACATATTTCTCAGGAGGCAGTTAAGGTGGTCTGGTATCCCCATTTCTTTAAGGATTTTCCACAGTTTATTGTGATCCGCACAGTCAGGGCTTTGAGCACAGTAAATGAAGCAGAAGTAAATGTTTTTCTAGAACTCTCTTGCTTTTTCTGTGATCCGACGGATATTGGCAATTTGATCTCTGGTTCCTCTGCCTTTTCTAAGTCCAGCTGGAACATCTGGAAGTTCTCAGTTCATGTAGTTTTGAAGCCTAGCTTGGAGAATTTTGAGCATTACTTTGCTAGCGTGTGAGATGAGTGCAATTGTGTGGTAGTTTGGACATTCATTGGCATTGCCTTTCTTTGGGACTGAAATGAAAACTGACCTTTTCCAGTCCTGTGGCCATTGCTGAGTTTTCCAAATTTGCTGGCATATTGTGTGCAGCACTTTCACAGCATCATCTTTTAAGATTTGAAATAGCTCAGCTGCTTATACTTCTAGAAAGGTACATACATATGCATGCAGATTTTTTAAAATAAAAAGATTATTTTGTGCACATTGTTCCATAATGTTTTTGACACTTCATTCTATATCCTGATTATCTTTCCACAATCAAAACATTTTAAATTACCTTATTTTAAATCAGCTTTATTAAAGGGACTTCCCTTGTGGTCCAGTGGTTAAGACTTCGGCTTCAATGCAAAGGACGCAGGTTCAATCCTTGGTCTGGAAGCTAAGATCCCATGTACATGGTGGCCAAAAAACAAGCACATAAAACAGAAGTAATATTGTAACAAATTCATATTACTCAGCCATCAAAAAGAATTCATTTGAATCAGTTCTAATGAGATGGATGAAACTGGAGCCCATTATACAGAGTGAAGTAAGCCAGAAAGATAAAGAACATTACAGCATACTAACACATATATATGGAATTTAGAAAGATGGTAATGATAACCCTATATGCAAAACAGAAAAAGAGTCACAGATGTACAGAACAGACTTTTGGACTCTGTGGGAGAAGGCGAGGGTGGGATGTTTTGAGAGAACAGCATCAAAACATGTATATTATCTATAGTGAAACAGTTCACTAGCTCAGGCTGGATGCATGAGACAAGTGCTCGGGCCTGGTGCACTGGGAAGACCCAGAGGGATCGGGTGGAGAGGGAGGTGGGAGGGGGGATCGGGATGGGGAATACATGTAAATCCATGGCTGATTCATGTTAATGTATGACAAAAACCACTACAATATTGTAAAGTAATTAGCCTCCAACTAATAAAAATAAATGAAAAAAAAAAACAATAAAAATTTAAAAATGGTCCATATCAAAAAAACTTACAAAAAATGAATCAATTTTATTGAGATTTGACTTACATATAATAATATTCACCAGTGTTAAGTGAACATTTTATGAAATTTGATAAATATGCATAGTTAATATAGTCATTGGCACAATCATATTTACATTGTTATAAAAGATCTCCTGGTATTCTTTTTCAATCAGTTTCCGTCTCATACTGCTGGTCTCTATAAACCATGGATCTGCTATTTCTATTGGTTTTACCTTTTCTAACAATTCAATGGATTAAATCATACAACTTGTAGTCTATTGTAACTGGCTTTTTTGTCACTCAGCAAAATATCCTTGAGGTACATTCAAGTTTTTACATGTATTGATACTAACAGTTCATTTCTTTTTATCAAATATTATTCCATTGTATGGATATACCACAATTTGTTTATCCACCTATTATCTTATGGACATTTGGATGCTGTCCAGTTTTTGGCTATTATAAATAAAACTAGTATGAACATTCAAGCACAAATACTAGTATATATACATTTTCACTTCTTTTGGGTAAATAGCTAGAGATGTAATTGCTGGTTTATTTGGTAAGTGTGTGTCAGTGAGAAACTTACAAAACGTTTTCCATCAGCAGCAATGTATGAAAGGTCCAGTTGGTCTATATCTTTGCCAAAGCTGGAGTTGTCAGTCTCTTTAATTTTTTGCTTTTCTTCTGGCTATATAGTGATGTCTCATTATGTTTGCTTTATTTTGCACTTTTCTAATGACTAATAACTATTCATCTTTTATATGCTTATATGCTATTCCAGTATTTCCTTCATGAAGTGTTTCTTCAAAACTGTTCAGTTTTAATCAGATTATTTTTTATTGTTATTAATTGGTAAGAATTCTTTATATATTTTGAATACAAATCCTTTATCAGATAGGTATACGTTTTCCAAATATTACAATCTGTGGCTTGCCTTTTGATTTTCCTCACAATGTCTTCTGAAGAATAATTTTTAAATTTTAATTGCATCTAATTTATAGCTATTTTATTTATTATCTACTGCTTTTTTGTGTCCTAGATAAGATGTCTTTGCTTAACCCGGAATCACATAGGTTTTCTTCTCTTAGTTTCATATGTGTGATCTTTTAATTATAAGATCATTTTGGTGTGGACCATCTCCTTTCTTTAAAGTCTTTATTGAATTTGCCGCAACACTGCCTCTGCTGTTCATTACTTGGTTTTTTGAGCACGAAGCGTGTGTGATCTCAGCTCCCCAATGAGGGATTGAACCTACACCTTCCACATTGGAAGGTGAAGTACCAACCACTGGAGCACCAGGGAAGTCCTTATAAGTGTGATGCTTACATTTAGCTTTCTTATCCAAGCTAATCTTTGTATGTCTTATAGAGTAATAATGAAGGTCATTTTTTGTGTGCATGGATATCCAATTTTTCCAGCACAATTAGAAAAGACTATGTTTTGAATTATTTTGGTGCCTGTTGAAAATCAATAGAGGATATTTGAGGGGGCCTAATTCTGGACTATCCTGGCCCACAATGTATATTCTATGTTTACATTAATACTACACTACCTTGATTATAGTAGCTTTGTATCAAGTCTTAAAATCAGGTAGTGCAAGTCTTCCAACTTTATTCTTTTTCAAACTTATCTTTGTTCCTTTATGTCCTTTACATTTTCATATACATGTTAGTTAGCTAATGAATTTCTACCCAAAAAGTCAACAGAGATTTTAATTTGAATTGTTTATGTGAATTTGGACAGAACATATATCTTAATGACCTTGAGTCTACAGGTCTGATAATATTTTTTAGATTTTGTTTAATTTCTCTCAGCTATATTTCATAGCTTTCAGTTCACAGATAAAAACACTTACTTTGTTAAATATATTTAGAAGTATTTCATAATTGTGTTGCTATTGTTTTTCAGTAAAATTTCTGTTTTTTGCTAGTAGAAATACAATTGATTTGCCTGTTAAAATACAAGTACATATGTATATATTTCTATATTTCTTGTACTCATGATATTTATAAACTCATTTAGCAATTCTGGTAACATTTTTGGTGGCTTCCATAGGGTTTTCTATGTAAACATTAGTGTCAACTGGATATAATACAATTTTGTGTCTTCTATAAGTCTTCTAATTTGATACTGAATATAAGTCAAGAGATGACATTCTTGTCTTTTTTTCTAAACTTAGAGAGGAAATATTCACCATAAATGTGATGTTAGTAATGGGTTTTCACAGATATATTTTATCAGGTTGAGCATGTTTTTATTTCTGATATGCTGAGTTTTTTTATTTATCACTGATGGATATTGAATTTTGTCAAGTGCTTTTTCTGAACCTATTAATATTATCATATAGTTTTTACTTTTTAACTTGTTAATATGATGGTTATAGTGATTTATATATGTGCATATTACAGAAAATTAATATAATTCATACTTTTTATATGTATTGTTCTATAACTTGTTTTTGGCATTGTGCAAACTACTTTTGCACAAATTATTTCTTAAACAATATTTCTAGAAATGGAATCTCTAGGTTTAGGTGTATGTGCATTTACTATTTTGACAGATATTGCCAAGTTGCCCTCCAAAAAACGTTTCAGTAAGCATCTTACTTATAAATATTAAAAAAAGTATCTTTACTTTCCGTAATACTAAGTACCAGCAATGATTAATTCTTTGTCAGTGTTACAAGCATTGTACTTTCTTGTTTTAATTTGCCTTTCTTTAATTATTCATTTGGAAGGATGTAGAATGATGTCATGATACCAAACACGTGCTGATTTGCTATTCCACATCCAGAAGGTTGAGGATGAGTGGTCAGCACAAGAATAGTACCAGCTACCACATGAGAAGCGTTTGCCATGCACCAGACACTGCCCTAAGTACTTTTCTCATATTGTATCATTTAATTATCACCACAACTCTATAGCATTGGTAATAGATAAAGAAAATAAGATATTTGCCTAATTGCGCAGCCCTTAAAGGAAACTGCCCATATTTCTCACATGTTGGAACCAACCAAGAACCAAACTAAAATGTCAGTCCTGTCTAACAAAATAAAAAATTAATTCCCAGCTTCAAATCTTCCTAAAGACAAATTAAAGAGTCAGCCAAACAGGGTCCCTAACAATTCACTATTTCCTAGGGCAAGCATATTTTCTCATTTTTTTTTTTCCTAAATACAAAAGATGGTACTTCAATGCCAATTTCTCTGTTTTATTCCTAAGCTTTCAAAACAAGTGCTCAATCAAATATCTAATAAGAGTGTTACAATGATAAACGGTTTCATTTACAGGCCTCCCGTACGTCCCAAACCCAACTCATTAGGTCTGAAGTGGCACAATTAGAGCAGCGTGGGGGATGGTCTGCCAGCGTGGAGACCAGAGAGCTGGTTGGAACCGCAAATTTAATTTTAATTTGTGGTGCTTCACTTCCGATTTCTTCCCTTTTCACTTCCAATCAGAGCTGTAAACTACTTTTCACATACTTTCTGCAGCCTTCTCTGACTTCCCTGAGGAACTTAGGGCAGTTGTTTTCCTCTCTATGAATGTGCGATTTCTCCTCCCATTTCATTGTGTACAGCTACAGAGGTGAAATAATTGAAAGCTCTCTCTCTTTTTATTCTGGTAGAAAAGGAGATCTTTTTTCCTGCTGACAGTGGGGTCTCAGAGGCCAGACTCTGTTTGTACCAGAAACTTGTTTTTCTAAACCTCAAAACACTTCACCATATGTTCAGCTCACATGTTCTCCCGGCTGGTTAATTTAACCCATGCAAGTCTCCCCTGTGCTTAGGGTGAGAACTGGAGACATAGCCTATTTGTGAATTATTATTTATGGGGATGTAAATTCACAGGTCACTTGACATGACCCCTGGGTGCTTCACTGAACTGTGAAAGACACCTCTGAGGAGTGATTACAGATGAAGGGTATTTGGAATTTAAAGATGAAACATAATACTCAGGTCTGACACCTAGAGTTTTGTTTAGCTCATATTCAGTTCATGAATTTAAAGCAAAACATACTTTTAAAAATTATCCACTTGTGGTGTACATCGGTGACATCCAGTCTGTTCCAAATTGTGAGTTTACACAAGTACATATGATGTCACTGGGATATGAGACAAAGAGAGGTGACAGAAAACTTAGAGTAAGGAATAAAGAAGAGTTGCTCCCAAAATATATGCTGTAGAATTCTATGTCATTGCTAGAAAAATGTCATATATTTTATTCTAAGTTTCCTAGCAGCTGAAGCACAAACTTAAACAAGGCAAGATTTAACATTTGCTATAGACATAAGATATAAGCTGTATAATTTATCAGCAGTATATTTTACCCAGCACTGAGATCTGAGATAAGTTTTTCGGAGCTATACATTAAGCATTCTCAGTAAGAGGATTTTCAGTGATATAATAGTGATCAACATCTTCAATCACATGCCTATAATCAACATTACAACAAATTCTTTAAAGACACTTGAAGGAAGGTTAATCACTTTCATATCAGTTGCAATTTAATAAAAGTATTTTTATTGAGGAGGGTTAAAACAACATAGTCCAGCTACTCTCTTTGTTCAAAATGTCAACAATTCATAGGAGAAAAACTGTTGGATGATTACTAAGGTAGTCCTCTATGCATGTTATTTCTTACAAACAAGCTTTTGATTATAACTGAGTTATAGGTTATATTCTCTAGCAGGAGCTCAGAGTGCAGATATGTTATGATTATCAACTGACTAGAAAGTAAAGCTGATGTTTTAAAAGGCTGTCATTAAGAAATATGTTATTTGTTTTGGTTTGTGTTTATTGCTTCCAGGCTTGAAGCTACAGTGGGCTGAATGGAGCAGGAGTGAACCTGCCTGTTGCTCAAGCTGTGGGAAGCCAAGCTCCAGAAGAGGTTGAGGATATATGGGAAGGTAAATACAGGGGCTGTGGAGTGACAATAGTCCTGAAGCCCCAGATGATGCTAGTGCTGTCCCGCCCACCTCTCTCTGGGCCAATCAGGGTTGAGAGTGGCATCTACGTCTACTAGGGCATCACCTCTACTTTCTATGATAAGTTTGGAACAGTCTAGGATGCTGAAAGAGGCTAAGGCAATTCCCTCAGTTCCAAATCCTTTTTGAATCCACTATCCCCAAGAAACTCTAGGATCATAAGTGAATCTTATTATATCAGTCCCTTTCTAAGGCATGGAGACTTTGAGACCCTGAGGAAACTATGAGCCCTCTTGCCTTCTCCTATCACCACCCTACTTGGAACTCCAAATACCCCTACATAGTACTCTGTGCAGTATTTTGGGCAGTTTTGGAGGATTGATGTAATCCATGATAACCAGATGAAGAACCCTGGTTTTAAAGACTTTGCAATTTACAGGAAAGTGAAGATGACCTTTAAATGGCTTACACTTTCCCCCAGATAGGCTGTGCCTCTCTCTGTGTGCCTCCACTCTCTTTAGGCTCATTTCCACTCTTCTTTCTCTGACCCCAAGACCCTAAGAATTTTAGTTTCTTAAAACATAACATGTTGAGTCAGGTCTTGGCGTATTTGATTACGCCCTTTCCTATTCCATTGTCCTGGGGAACTCTCACAGCACCTTACAGAGCCAGCTCTGGGAGTAACTTCACCGTGGTTGCCTCTCCTCATTCCTCTCACATTGCTCACTTACCTGTTTGCCTGCAGCATACCGTACAAACTTCTACAGAGCACTGACCACTCTCTATTATGATTATTTATTGACATGTGGGTCTCTGATATTAGGTTTAACAGCACCAATGATTTTGGGGCTTCCCTGGTGGCTCAGATGGTAAAGAGTCTGCTGGCATTGTGGGAGACCTGAGTTCGCTCCCAGGGTTGGGAAGATCCCCTGGAGAAGGGAATGGCATTCTACTCCAGTATTCTTGCCTGGAGATTCCCATGGACAGAGTTGCCTGATGGGCTATAGTCCACAGGATCGCAAAGAGTTGGACACGACTGAGTAAGTAACACACACACACACACAGTGGTTTCTTAGTCTTCTCTGTATTCCTAGAGTATCGTTTATTTCCTAAAATGCAGCTGTTGTTAAAAGTCTTTTTAGTTTCTTAGCAAGTGTTCAGAGTCTTACAGTCTTCCTGTTGTTGATTAAAGCAGAGGCTCTGAGACTCATTCATGGAGTCAAATGCTGTTAGAGATTCCAAGGCTAAGATTTATGATATTTTGGAGCACGTTCCTGTGCAGAAAATTGGTTTGGCCAATTGGTTTGACACAATTTCAGTGTGTTAAAGAGGAATATTTATAAGGAATCTGATTTAATTTAGGTACATTCCCCATGATTAGCTGCCAGACACTGTAATTACCAGCTTGGACGTGTTACAGGAATGTTTAACACTATAAGATTTTGTTGAGTGGCTTATTTCCCCCCTCATTTTGAAAATGTACAATCATAAGTCAAATTATTTGAGATATTTTACAAATGAGTCATGGATTGATAACTTGATATTCTTCCAGACTGGAGGAAAGAGAATCTTTGCTGACCATGTCTCATCATGCTGTGTGACATAACAAACAGAAAAATGAAGGGCTTAATATCAGCAAGTCACCCACTAAGTGTTTTTAACCTCTTTTTAAAAAACAATTATGAAGTGGGCTAAGCTACATGGTGAGGATTCAGTGAGATAAAGGGTGAAGAGAAGTACGGGATGTTTAGCAGGACTGGTTGACAGACATTCTTTAGAGTTGCTTATGCTAAAAGCATGAAGCTAAAGGACAAGATAGAGACAGTGGCCCCTGAGAAGGATGAAAAATAATGCTAGCCGATTAAGGCAGAGCAGTCTCTAATTCTTTTTGCAAAATCACTCCATTGCTTTCAAATCTTCTGGATAGTTAAGCAATTAGAGGGACTCAACAGAGTAGAATGATTAGAGCATTTTTTTAAATTCAATTCTTGACTCATTCACAAATTAATATCTACGATTAGGAAACTTTAATAAGATGATGGGCACAGAGTATATGTATACAGTTTTACTCATCCTTAGAACAACCCCATAGAAGCAAAGAAATTGTTTTAAAATGTTTTGTATTATTTGCATTGCACAGGGTAGTAAGAGCTTAGAAAAGTTAACTAATGTGTTAAGGTAAGAGCTTCTAAGTGACACCTGGATGCAAATCCAGGCTACTTCTGCCATAAATTATGTCACCACACTGCCTCTTAAATTTATTGAGCTTTATCAGCGAAACGGAGGTCACAGTTTCTCCTCTTTGTCTTGCTGAGGGATTTAAATGAGATAAAATATGAAATGTATTTCATGATAACCACAAAATCTTGCTAAAAATAAAGAAATTGATTTCCAAGTAAGGTGTGTCTGTGTGTGTGTTTGTGTGTATGTTTTCTTGTGTCAGTCTAAGTGAGCTATTTTTCACCTGCTCACATGGAGGGGCCAAGGGAAGCTGACTGGTAGCTGGCAGGCAGCCTTGGTTTACGTGACTTGGTTTTCACGACTCCAGGGCAGGGCTCCAAAACCAGCGAGTGTGCAAATCAGTCAGACTCTGAGCTGCGTGAGTGGGATACATAGTCAGAATGGCGATATGATGAGGTAGCTTGTACCCACTGTTTGTGCCTTTTAAGAAGCCTATAAAGAAAGCAGAAGCAACATTCTACTATTTGTACTACGAAATAATTGCCTGGATAGACACCAGGGAAAAATGGGAAATGGGAAAAAGGACCTCATCTAGAATAAAGGATTTGCTTATTTTGCTTCTACTTTATGAATACCCAAGGGCAAGCTGGGAAAACTTGTTTGGAAAGACAGCTAAGGTAGTAAAGAAGAGATACTTCTACTATTTAGGCAGAGGTGTTTCAAAAATTCTCCCTTCATGGTGGCTTAGTCTTTCTCCTTCTCTCTCTCTCTCTCTCTCACACACACATGCACACACACACAGAGAATTGCTACAGAATAATTAGGATACAAATTCCTCACTATGTCTCAGAGGTAATAAGAATTTAATTAGTCTTCAGTGTTAAGGCTTCCCTGATGGCTCAGTTGGTAAAGAATCTGCCTGCAATGCAGGAGACCCTGGTTTGATTCCTGGGTCAGGAAGATCCCCTGGAGAAGGGAAAGGCTACCCACTCCAGTATTCTGGCCTGGAGAATTCCAAGGACTATATAGTCCATGGGGTCGTAAAGAGTCAGACATGACTGAGCGATGTTCACTTTCTTTTCAGTGTTACATAGTTGACAGCTTATAGATTTAGTGATCAGACACACCTAGTGTGAAATCGCAGTTCTACTACATGTGTTATATTTGGATATTTGATACCCTGAATCTCTAACTTGTTCCATGACTGACCCATGCTATACTGCTCACTTCATTTTCTTGAATTCTCTAGTCACCAATTTCCCTTCTTTTGGTTTTTCCCCTTCTTTTGGTTCCATCTCTCTGAGTTGAGTTGTTACCATCTCTCTGAGTTGTCAATCCTGAATATGTTTCTGATTAAATAGCATCTTTCTATTCAGACTTGATATAGTCATGTATTGGTGGATTAACACTCAAGATAGAAGGAATAAAGTTGCCAAACTTGAGATCTGCATCAAGCCTAAAGTTTGAGCAGTCAGAGAGGCTGTTTTCTAGTAAATGACTGTTTTTTAGTCAAATGGGACTTTCCAATCACTCAGCATCCCAAACAGGATGGGCACAGAGAGAATCAGGGCATGAAGCTAAGCATCACAGTATGTGTGAAGACCAATTAAGAATAGAGGGTAGACATTTGCTACAAAGAGTGGGAGGTACAAACTAGAGCTATTTCTTTCCAAAGAAAGCAGTGGTTTTTTTTTTTTTAATAGTATTCCTGTGGCCTTCAAATGGTCAGGAATGAAGCAATTAAATAAAAATGTGTATAGTGGACATCATGGGTTTTTTGATTAATACTCCATTTCTAGGAATCGCTCCTCCACCCAAATTTACATTTGCAGTGGCAGTAGCTATGTTGTAATTTTTATTTTTTCTCCTTCCCTCAGCCTCTATTATATGTCCCAGGGAAACTAATTTAACCCAAACTGGGCCAAATGATCTCTTCTCCAGGGCATTTGGACTTATGGTCTGAAGTGTAAGGAAAACTGTGCAGGGTCTATCTTGGATATGTTTCTTATTACATACAAGGAGAAAGAAGCCAGTCTTTTGAGAATGAGAAGAATGGAAGCAAATAAGGAGAGAGAGAAACATGGTAACTGTGATCTTGAGACACCCCATGTATTTTATAATTATTTTTATTTTAGGTTGTTCTAGTTGAATTTGGTAGCTGAAATTAAAAAAAAATATTGTCTAAACTCTCAACATGCCAAGCTGAATGTGATCGCTGGGCCTTTGCTGAAGTCATTCTCCTGACTGGGACTTCCTTTCCTCTTCTCCAACTTTCCTTCACCTCTGGTAACCCACCCAGGCAAGGGTCTCCTCCTCTGAGAAGTCCTTCCTGAACCTATCTGATGTCAGTCTCCTGGGATGTCTCTTATATTGGAAGCTTGATTAAACTCTCATGGATTGAAAGGAAAATGGCTTTTCGTAATTTGTCTTTTCTTTACTTTGGATTTGTTCAATCCTTCAACTTCCCTCAGCAGTCCTGACCCTGGAGACAGGTTAGTTATGTATTGTTGTGTTTTAGTTGCTAAGTCATGTCCGACCCTTTTGCGACCAGTTGTGTGTTAAAGCTACAGAATTCTGTATCAGAAAAAGCACTTTTCTATGTCTTATAATAGAGATTCTCATTACCAAAATATAAAGTAGAACAACTTATTAGAAATATTTCTACTGATCACTAGAGGTCATCATACCTGAAAACCTGCTTTTGGCCAAGTGCGGCTCTAGGTTTATGCTTTTGAAAGATAAGGGAGTACAAAGAGAACTCAAATAATCTGCTTGGTCTTGGTAATTAAATAAAACTCAGAGAAATGTAATTGGATCTTTGATGCACATGTAACAATGTTCAGGGTAGCACTTTTGTCTCAGCCCAGATTTTGAAGTGGAGAAAAACATTGGCTTAAAAGGGGGAAGACACTTGTCACACACACAGAGGCTCAGCTCTGGCTGTGTCTGGGGCAGCATCATGAATGCAGGACCCGATGGTGAATATTAACAATAGGAGAGGAGACACAGCAGACGGTCAGCATATTCACCCAAATGTCAGGCAGTGGCATCATTAACACACCGCAGTGTCCAATAACTCTGAGTTCCCCACGGATGGAGACTGTGCAGGAATAATTACTTGGACATCACATGTACTTCATCACTTCCAAATTAGATTTTACTAATCCACCGCTTTATTTTCAGAGTAATCTCATTACTACAGTGGTGTTCCTTCTTTTTTTCTCCAATGCCTGGGAAGATTTATTGCTTCAAACCAATAGCAAGATTTAGTGATTGCCAAAGGACATATTATTTTAAGATTTAGACTGATGTGAGTGGGGCTGTGGAAATCTGTTCCTTCTACTTTTCCTTTCCCCATATGCCAACAAAGATTTTATGGTAAAAAACAAATCATAGATCCATACCTTGATGTTTTTACAATAATACAAACAAAACCATACTAATGGATGCAGCAGATTATTTAGAAAAGAGAATAAGGAGTAACTGATGACCACACACAGTCTTTCCTTATAAATTGTATCCAAGAAAAAATGTTATCTATTCTTAGTGGATATTTTGTCAAGCATATTTTATTTTTCTCCACTATTAATAAGATTAAACAAATGTTCTTGGCATTTTTTTCCATTCATGTTGACCCAGTTAAGATGAAGTTAGAGAATGATGAATAATTTCTTCCTTCAAGATACTATACTGTCTTAAGATCTGCAAATTCTAGACCATGCCAGCCAGGTATTCTTTTGTTCTTCCACAGAGTTAATTTGATATAGACTGGTTACTTTAATCAACAAAAAATATCTCATGGTATCATGTAAAAAAAGACAAATTATGATGGAAACGATCAAAAAACAATATTTTGTTTTTAGATTTATTAACTGCACTCAATATTTTTTATTACATGCATGCTAATACACACCATACATAATTTCATACTTTAATTTCCATATTTGAGAATTTAAAATGTATGATTAAATATTAAATGAATAAATATAAGTATATAGAGTCACAATAATTAATAGCATTCCTTCTACAGGAAGGTTTTTCACTACAGAAGCATAAATCATCAGGAAAAATGCAAACAAAATGTTTGACTGTAATATGGGACAAACATTGTGCTAGGCATTGGTATTACAAAAATAATCAAGATCACGATGCTTTCTTTTCCTGGGGCACATGAAAAGTGGTAGGGGAGCTAGAAAATCAGATGCATGGTGATTATTTACCATGAGTGAAGTAAACTGAATTACCTTGGAAAGAGTCATGATATCTGATGTGTTCCTAATCCCCTTTCGAGGGGTTTCCCAGTTGGCTCAGTGGTTAAAAAAAACAAATCCGCCTGCTAATGCAGGAGACATGGGTATGATCCCTGGGTTGAGAAGATCCCCTGGAGATAGAAATGGCAATCCACTCCAGAATTCTTGCCTGGAAAATTCCATGGACAGAGGATCCCAGTGGGCTGCAGCCCATAGTGTAGCAAAGAGTTGGACACGGACTTCCGTGGTGGTCCCATGGGGAGTTCACCTGCCAATGCAGGGCACACGAGTTCAATCCAGGAAGAGTCCACATGTAACTAAAGAGTAACCCCCGCTCACCACAACTAGACAAAGCCCACGTGCAGTATCAAGGACCCAGTGTAGCCAAAAACAAATTAAGAAAAAGTCAGACACAACTGAGCATGCAAGCATGCAATTCTCCTTTCAGGGATCCAGCCTTTCCCTTGGGCTATGTCTTTTCTGTGTATTCCTAGGGATTTGTCAACTAATCACCACCATATGCCCTATACCTATAGTGTTAGTTAGTCCCTTCTCTGCTAGAGGAGAAAATAGAGCTTTGGAAACCCCAGCTTTTGATCCTGAGTCAGCCAGTAATTGATGATGCTTTGATCTCTGGAAGAGTTCATAATATCCGCAGGCTTCAGTTTCCATATCTGTATGATGAAGATTTGAATTCATGAAGCCCTAGGGATGTTTGCAGTTATGAGAGTTCATGAACTTAGTTGTCTTTCCTGATGATCTCCCCTGTATTTCATAGGGTATAGTTGAAAACCATGAAGATGAAGGAAGAGGAGAAGAGGAGAATCAACAGTAACTTGAGGACCTGATATCTGACACTGATGCTTCACAGAAACCTAGAGGCAAAGATTATACCCAGGAGTGTTCTGCCGGGTATACTAACCTGCTCATAGTGCATACATATGATAGAGATGAAATTCTAACACAAGCCTAGAACACCACTGATGGCATTTCAGGTACCTAGAATAAGATTGGGAATAATAATTTGGGAGAGAGACTTCTGGAATCTGTGGACAAGCACTTTTTAAAATGTTATTTATTTTTATTAGAATATAATTGCTTTATGAGGTTGTGCTCATTTCTGCTGTACCATGAAGTGAATCAGCTATACGTGTAACACACAGACCCTCCCTCTTGGATCTCCCTCTGATCTCCCTCCCTGGCATCCTACCCCTCTAGGTCATCAGGTACCAGGTTGAGCTCCCTGCGCTACACAGCAGGTTCCCACTAGCTATCCATTGTACACGTGCTAGTGTGTATACATCAATGGTACTCGCTCAATTCACCCAGCTCTCCCCTTCCCTTGCTGTGTCCAAATGCCCATTCTCTACATCTGCATCTCTACTCCTTCCCTGGAACTAGGTTCATCTGTACCATTTTTCTGAATCCCACATATATGCATTAATAAACAATACTTGTTTTTCTCTTTCTGACGTAGTTCACTCTCTGATAGACTCTAGGTCCATCCACATCTCTATAAATAACTCAATCCTTTTCTTTTTTATGGATGAATAGCATTGCATTGTATATATGTCCCACATCTTCTCTATCCATTCATCTGTGGATGGACATCTACATTGCTTCTACATCCTGGCTCTTGTAACAGTGCTGCAGTGAATATTGGGGTATATGCATCTTTTTGCATTATGGTTTTCTCAGGGTGTATGCCCAGATGTGGGATTGCTGAGTCATATGGTAGCTCTATTTTTAGTTGTTTAGGGAACCTTCGTACTGTTCTCCATAATGCCTGTATCGGGCCAACGCTGACCCTGTACATAGAAAATAGCCAGATTGGAGACGTGAAGAACAAAAAGAAAAACAAACATGCAACAGCAAAAACTGAGGAAAGCCTTTGGCTGAGAATGCCTTCTTTCTGGAAGGTGATTTTCTTTTATCCCTAAGGTACATTTATTCTTTGTATCTTTAAAGATGATACTGTCTTCCACCTAAAAACATCAAGCTGACAGCATAGGACAAAACCAGAGGGCTGGCTGAAGTCTGGTGAGGAAGGAGAACTGCTCAAAACAGTTTGATGGTCCCCCAGTTTTCTGATACTCTGTAGCCCCAACAAATGAGTTGCCTGCCTGTGTTCATTTCTGTCTGGTTGCTATGGTAATACAGCTCAGCTCTTTTCTGAATTTCTACCCCTTAGTAAACGTGTTACTTTAAAAAATGTTGTTTTTGCCAGCTTCGGGGGAGGTGGTGGCAACTATTTGAGCTGGTAGCACCTAAGCAGATGTGATGAACCCACAACTAGGGAAGAGGCGGGGGTCAGAGATCCATGAGAGGTGGGAGGGGTGTCAGATCCTAGCTGCAGGTAGTTGCATCCAACTGAGGTGTCAGAGCTGAGGAGACTGAACAGGAGCTGAGACCAAGAAACCAGGGCTCTTGGGCAGAAAATTCAAACATATATGAGAGTTCAGTATTCTTTTGAGGAATCCTTTGAATGATTGCAGGTCTATAAATGAAACTGAGTTTTCCTAAAGGCACACTGCTTATTTAAAAAAGAAATAAACTTTTTATTTTAAAAGGACTATAGTTATAGAGCAGTTGCAAAAATAACCCAGAGAATTCCTGTATACCTCTTATATTACTTTTCTACAGATGTTATAGTAAATTGTCACAAACTCTGTGGCTTGAAACTAAATAAATGTATAATTCTCGAGGTCAGAAATGTAGCTCATTAGCTAAAATTAAGGTGCCGACTAGTCTGTGTTCCTTCTGGGAGCCCTGAAGAATTCAGTTCCTTGCCCTTTTCCATACATCCTCAATGTGTGGTCACTTTGCATCTTCAAAGCCAGCAATGCCCAATCTTGTCTTTCTTTTACTGCATAGTTGACTGATTTTTCTACCTGCCTTTTCCTCTTATAAGGACCCTTGCAATTATACCATGTCCACCTGGATAACCCGGGGTCTTCTCTCTATTATAAGATCAACTTACTAGCAACCAGAACTCCATTTGTTATACCATTTACCATAATCACAGGTTCCAGAACTTTGAACATGGGCTTTTTGGTAAGTTATTATTCTGTCTACCACATCCCTTATCCACTTCCTCCATTATTAACGCCTTACATTACCCTGTCTGGTATATGTGCCAAAACCAAGAAACTGACCCTGGCACATTACTGTTAACTAAACTTTGAATTGATTTGGATTTTTACTAAGTTTTTATTACTATCCTTTTCCCCCTCTCAAGATCCAGTTTAGTATACCACACCATATCTGGTTATCATGTCTTCGCAGTCACCTCTAGTCTATGACAATCTCTGAGTCTGTCTTTGCTTTTCTTGACCTTCACAATTTGAGGAGTACCAGAGAAGACAGATTTTTGATAGTTTCCTCCTACTCTTGAGTACATCACATTTCTTTTTACAGCCAATAAACAAAGACAGAGAGGCAAAATCTTTGCTTGGTTTGCCAAAACATTAGATTCTAGTTTTGCAAACTTTTCAGAGAAAACTGCTATCATTATGATTGGACCCCTCAAAGCAGTGTCCAGTTGTTGGTTCTAGACAAGAATAGAGTCCTGGTGGCCAAAAGGAAGACTTCATGGACTCTCCTCCGTTCATTATAGAAATACACATGCTAACCATTAATGTCATAGCATGAAATAATGCAAAGAGAACAGCCAGAGAGTATAAGGGATCAGAAAGTATAAGATTTTTTTTTCCAGTTACTGTTGCTGATATTCTCGTGATTATTCTGAAAAAGCTTACTGATAAAAATTTGGAAAATGCCACACACACAAAAAAAGATTTAAAACCAAATGCATAATATTCCATGGTGTATATGTACCACAGCTTCCTTATCCATTCATCTGCTGATGGGCATCTAGGTTGCTTCCATGTCCTGGCTATTATAAACAGTGCTGCTATGAACATTGGGGTGCACGTGTCTCTTTCAGATCTGGTTTCCTCAGTGTGTATGGCCAGAAGTGGGATTGCTGGGTCATATGGCAGTTCTATTTCCAGTTTTTTAAGAAATCTCCACACTGATTTCCATAGCGGCTGTACTAGTTTGCATTCCCACCAACAGTGTAAGAGGGTTCCCTTTTCTCCACACCCTCTCCAGCATTTATTGCTTGTAGACTTTTGGATAGCAGCCATCCTGACTGGCGTGTAATGGTACCTCATTGTGGTTTTGATTTGCATTTCTCTAATAATGAGTGATGTTGAGCATCTTTTCGTGTGTTTGTTAGCCATCTGTATGTCTTCTTTGGAGAAATGTCTGTTTAGTTCTTTGGCCCATTTTTTGATTGGGTCATTTATTTTTCTGGAATTGAGCTGCAGGAGTTGCTTGTATATTTTTGAGATTAATCCTTTGTCTGTTGCTTCATTTGCTATATATTTTCTCCCAATCTGAGGGCTGTCTTTCACCTTACTTATAGTTTCCTTTGTAGTGCAAAAGCTTTTAAGTTTCATTAGGTCCCATTGTTTAGTTTTGCTTTGCTTTTATTTCCAATATATCTGGGATGGTCTAGGAATATTTAAGTCCTAGAGATGATGAAGCTGCGACCCATTATACGAGTGAAGTAGCAGAAAGAAAAGAACATCACAGCATACTAACAGATATATATGGAATTAGAAAGGTGATAACGCATAACCCTATATGCAAAACCAGAAAAAAGAACACAGAAATACAGAACAGACTTTTGAACTTGTGGGAGAATGTGAGGGTGGGATATTTCAAAAGAACAGCATGTATACTATCTATGGTGAAACAGATCACCAGCCCAGGTGGGATGCATGAGACAAGTGCTCCGGCCTGGTGCACTGGGAAGACCCAGAGGAATCGGGTGAGAGGGAGGTGGGAGGGGGATCGGGATTGGGAATACATGTAAATCTATGGCTGATTCATATCAGTGTATGACAAAACCCACTGGAAAAAATAAAAAAAAAAAAACCAAATGCAAACCATCTAGAAAAAACCCTATGAACACTGAGTTGTATATTGTTTCTGAAAGAAATAGTTGATTTATAATAATTAAAATTATAATTGAAAGTGTTAGTCACTCAGTTGTGTCTGACTCTTTGCCACCCCATGGACTGTAGCCCACCAGGCTCCTCTGTCCATGGGATTTTCCAGGCAAGAATACTGGAGTGGGTAGACATTTTCTTCTCCAGGGCCAACCTAGAGATTGAACTGGTATCTCCTGCATTGCAGGCAGATTCTTTACCATCTGAGCCACCAGGGAAGCTTACAATTATATAATAATTTTATAATATATAAGTTATATAATAATTAAGATTTTAACTTTTAAACTTAATTTCATCTTGAATTTCTAGATGTACTTAGATGTACTATAATTTTTTGCAACATTTAATTAGGCATTGAGCTTATCTCCAAGTTCACTGACATGAAGACAAAGTTAACTAAAGTTTTGTGAACATATAATGATTTTATTAGGATAAATTCTCAGTGAAAATCTTCTGAGAGTTTATACTGAGTTAGGAGCAACTCAAACAGGCTTATGATATGGTTCACAGCAGTGGATCATCAGTGGTTGCTTGAGTTCTTCTCCATGTCATCTTCACTCTGGGACCAGGCTGTCAGAGCAGTTACTATCTTAGGCACTGCTGGTCGTTGAGGCAGTAAGGACAGAGGAGCAAAGCACATGATGACTTTTCAAGTTTCTTTTTAGCTCACTAAAATCCTTTGGCCAAATCAACTCTCATGGCCAAGTCTAACTTCAAGGAGGCAGAAAACTACAATCATCCCATGGAGAGACATACATTGTCAAATGGTCCTTCAGAATAATTTTACCAATTTACATTTCCACCGTAAGATATGCAAGAGGTGATTTCCATTTAACTTTGTTTTTAAAGGGGGAATCTATTTCATAATCATCTATAGACTATCAGATGTTTAATCTGGTATAATAGTAAAAAAAAATAGGCTCCACAACAACATTATACACTGAAGAATAAAGTATAGAAGAATAATCAGAGCATTGCAGTCAAGAAAATTCTGGTCCCATAGAGGTTATAGTGCTAACTGAAATAAGGTAGACAGAGAGCAATAAATACTGTATGCTTTCACTTTTATGTGGAATCCAAAAAAAAACAAAACACATGAACAAACATAACAAAACTGAAACAGACTCATAGGTACAGAGAACAAACAGGTGGTTGTCAGAGAGAAGTAGAATAAAGGGATGTGAAAAAAGGGATTGATGTTTCTCAGTTGCTAAGTCATGTCCGACTATTTGTGACCCCATGGACTGCAGCATGCCAGCCTTCCTTGTTTTTCACTATCTCCTGGAGTTTTCTCAAACTCATGTCCATTGAGTGACACCATCCAACCACCTCATCCTCTATCACCCCCTGCTCTTCCTGCCCTCAATATCTCCTAGCATCAAGATCTTTTCCAGTGAGTTGGCTCTTCACAACAGATGGCCAAAGTAATAGAGTTTCAGCTTCAGCATCAATCCTTTCAATGAATGTTCAGGATTGATTTCCTTTAAGATTGACTGGTTTGATCCCCTTGCAGTCCAAGGGACTCTCAAGAGTCTTCTCCAGCACCACAGTTCAAAAACATCCATTCTTTGGTGCTCAGCCTTCTTTATGGTCCAACTCTCACATTCATACATTACTACTGGAAAAACCATAGCTTTGACTAGGCAGACTTTTATTGTCAAAGTGGTCTCTGGCTTTTAATATGCTGTCTAGGTTTGTCATAGCTTTTCTTCCAAGAAGCAAGCATCTTTTATTTTCATGGCTGCAGTCACTGTCTGCAATGATTTTGGAGCCCAAGAAAAGAAGATGTCACTATTTCCATTTTTTCCCCATCTATTTGCCGTGAAGTGATGGGACCGGATGCCATGATCCTCGTTTCTTGAATGTTGAGTTTTAAACCAGCTTTTTCACTCTCCTTTTTCACTTTTCATCAAGAGGTTCTTTAGTTCCTCTTAGCTTTTTGCCATTACAGTGCTATCATCTGCATATCTAAGATTGTTGGTATTTCTCCCTGAAATCTTGATTCCAGCTTGTGATTCATCCAGTCCATTATTTCTCATGATGTACTCTGAATATAAGTTAAATAAGCAGGGTGACAAGATACAGCCTTGACGCACTCCTTTTCCTATTTGGAACCAGTCTGTTGTTCCATGTCTGGCTCTAACTGTTGCTTCTTTTGACCTGCATACAAGTTTCTCAGGAGATAGGTAAGGTCTGGTATTCCCATCTCTTGAAGAATTTTCCAGTTTGTTGTGATCCACACAGTCAAAGGAAAAGGTATTAAGAGATACAAACTTCAAGTCAAAAAATAATAAGCCACAGGAATATAATGTACAACATAGGGAATACAGTCAATAATATTGTAATAACTTAGTATGGTGACAGGTGATAATTGTGATAGTTTTGTGGTGTATAAAAATGTTGAATCACTATTTTGTGCACCTGAAAATAATATAGTTGTAAGTCAATTATATTTCAGTTTTTCAAAAAAGAAAAGAATACTCTAGTTTGTGTATCAGTCATAATGTATCCATTTGTTAAGGGATTATAATATCAATTCTGCAGAACTATTATGAGGCTTTAATGAAATAAATCATGTAGGATATGCAATACTGAAAAACATTTATCATTAATGGTAGGCAGTAAATATTGAATGAATTCTATCATCATTGCCATTTGAAAACAATCACTAAATTTATAAAATCAATGTTCCAAGTTTCAAGTTTTTAAAGCTTATCTGTCTTTTGTCTTTGCTTTGACTTGAAGACTATTAAGCATGTCTTTAAAGCTTTGTTTAAAATAACATTTATTAAGCACTACAGTCAATATTTCTTTGAGGAACACAGAAATGATTTTAACTGAAGACATTTTATTCATTAAATGTGTCACTTAGTGAAAAGAGAACTGTTGAATTCTTCATGCATAATTTGTCCTTAGTAACTTTACACAGTAGTGCACAGAATATATTATTCATTATAACTTTTATGATTTTCCCCTTTTGCTATTTTAGTAAGGGTTGGTGCAGATCACAGATGTCGAAGCTAGAGGAGAAAATGGAATCTGTTTGAATTTTCTTAATTGCTTATTTAATTTACTCATTTATTCAGCTCACATGTACTAAAGACTTTTAGTCTGCCAGGCTCTACACTCAATTTTTGATATGCATTGTCTGATGGAATCCTCCTAATAAGTTCATGAAATAGATACTGTGGTTATTTTAATTTTTACCAAATATGAAACTGACATTTAATGAGTTTAAGCAACTTGCCTAAGACCAGAGTAGGGAATTGGCTGACCAGAAACTAAAACTAAGAGCATATGCCTTCAGAAAGCTGACTTTTAATCATCAAGGTAGGCCATCACAAGGCACATTTTAGGAAAAGAGTAAATAGAATTTGTAGAAGCTACATGAATATGGTGTGACAGAGTTAAATATTATTTGGAGTTTAGACTCTGGCTAACCTGGAAATTATGAGTTACTGAACTGAATTCACATCACTCAAGAGAAATGTTTAATTTGGTATATTTCTCAAGATATAATCAAGGCAACTACTGCATTTACACTCAAACTATATTTATACTAAGTACCAGAGTAAAAATTTTTCTTAAAAGTTGCTTTTCTTAGGTGTTTTATCTATTCATATTAATACAGATAAAAGTCTAAGGAGAGTTATACATGGAATTAGCTTTTATAAACTCACTATTAATCTAATGTTGTTTAGTCACTAAGTTGTGACCCCATAGACTATAGCCCGCCAGGCTCCTCTGTCCACAGGATTCTCCAGGCAAGAATACTGAAGTGGGTTGCCATTCCCTCTCCAGGAAATCTTCCTGACCCAGGGATCAAACCTGTCTCTCCTGCATTGGTAGCTGGATTCTTTACCACTGCCCCACCAGAGATGCTCATTAACCTTAATACTACAGAGTAAAGTTCTTGGATGAAAGTTTCAAGCAATATAAAAACCAGGGCTGTGCTTTCTTCCCTATTCTCCTTTTGAACGTATATATTAAGGACTGGACATTTCTGTATTAAATAGATGCATACCATTCTGCGACTGAGAATAGGAAAGATAAATATTTTTCTCTATGACAATAAGATTATGAAACATCATATTAAGGGTTGCCTTAGAAAGCAATAGGTTATACACTCTAGTTATTTTCAGAAAGAATGATTCAAATTTCTAAAACTAAATTTTTTATGATAGAAGTCTCCCAGATTCAATTGACTCACTTTTAACAATTTGATACAGAAGAACTGTACAAAAAAGATCTTCACGACCCAGAAAATCACGATGGTGTGATCACTCACCTAGAGCCAGTCATCCTGCAAGGTGAAGTCAAGTGGGCCTTAGGAAGCATCACTATGAACAAAGCTAGTGGAGGTGATGGAAATCCAGTTGAGCTATTTCAAAACCTAAAAGATGATGCTGTGAAAGTGCTGCACGAAATACACCAGTAAATTTGGAAAACTCGGCAGTGGCCACAGGACTGGAAAAGGTCAGAATTCATTCCAATCCCAAAGAAAGGCAATGCCAAAGAATGTCCAAACTACCACACAATTGCACTCATCTCACACGCTAGTAAAGTAATGCTCAAAATTCTCCAAGCCAGGCTTCAACAATACCTGAACCATGAACTTCCAGATGTTCAAGCTGGTTTTAGAAAAGGCAGAGGAACCAGAGATCAAATTGCCAACACCCACTGGATCATCAAAAAATCAAGAGAGTTCCAGAAAAACATCTATTTCTGCTTTATTGACTATGCCAAAGCCTTTGACTGTGTGGATCACCACAAGCTGTGGAAAATTTTTAAAGAGATGGGAATACCAGACCACCTGATCTGCCTCTTGAGAAACCGATATGCAGCTCAAGAAGCAACAGTTAGAACTGGACATGGAACAACAGACTGGTTCCAAGTAGGAAAAGGAGTACATCAAGGCTGTATATTGTCACCCTGCTTATTTAACTTCTATGCAGAATACATCATGAGAAATGCAGGCTGGAGGAAGCACAAGCTGGAATCAAGATTGCCGGGAGAAATATCAATAACCTCAGATATGCAGATGACACCACCCTTATGGCAGAGAGTGAAGAGGAACTAAAAAGCCTCTTGATGAAAGTGAAAAAAGAGAGTGAAAAAGTTGGCTTAAAGCTCAACATTCAGAAAACTAAGATCATGGCATCTGGTCCCATCACTTCATGGCAAATAGATGGAGAAACAGTGGAAACAGTGGCAGACTTAATTTTTTTGGACTACAAAATCACTGCAGATGTGACTACAGCCATGAAATTAAAAGACACTTGCTCTTTGGAAGAAAAGTTATGACCAACCTTGACAGCATATTAAAAATCAGAGACATTACTTTGCCAACAAAAGTCTCTAGTCAAGGCTATGGTTTTTCCAGTAGTCACGTACGGATGTGAGAGTCAGACCACAAAGAAAGGTGAGTGCTGAAGAATTGATGCTTTTGAACTGTGGTGTTGGAGAAGACTCTTGAGAGTCCCTTGGACTGCAAGGAGATTGAACCAGTCCATCCTAAAGGAGATCAGTCCTGGGTGTTCATTGGAGGGACTGATGCTGAAGCTGAAACTCCAATACTTTGGCCACCTGATGCAAAGAGCTGATTCATTTGAAAAGACCCTGATGCTGGAAAAGATTGAAGGCAGGAGGAGAAGGGGACGGCAGAGGATGCGATGGTTGGATGGCATCACCGACTCAATGGACATGAGTTTGAGTAAACTCCGGGAGTTGGTGATGGACAGGGGGGCCTGGCGTGCTGCAGTTCATGGGGTCACAAAGATTCAGACATGACTGAGTGACTGAACTGAACTGAACACCAGTTCAAATCTCTCAGCTACCAAGGAAGTACATTTCACAATTAATTTACCTCAGAGGGATCACCAGAAGTTGCTTTATTGTGAATTTTTTTATGACTATGGTGAGTGATTAGTCACACCTGTTTCAAAAAATTTCCAGTCATATCAAACAGTGTAGAACATTAAGCCTTGGTTACTCATTTGTTTATATGGAGCCAAGTCTCTTTCCTAAGGAAAATTTGGACCTCAGTCCTAAGCATTTTTGAGCAACCTCTGTTAAGAGGCATCCTGGCCAAACAGCCAAACATGCTAGTAGGATCCTCATCTTTCCTCCCTGTATGTAAACCTTACCCCGATCAAGAGTGATTAGAACTACATGGAATTGTTCTTAATGTAAATTGTCTGCTCTCCAGGCTTACTAGAGAATATTACCTCAAAGTAACTGCCTCCAATCTCTTAGCATGTTTCTGGGTGTGTATATATACTATATATATAGTATATATATATATATATACACATATATATATATGCATGTTTATGTGTATGTACACACACACATATATATACACATGCATTTATATGCCTATATATAAATGTAAAAGGACCCAGCCCGTGTCTCTTAAGTCTCCTGCACTGGCACGTGAGTTCCTTACCACTAAAGCCACTTGGGAAGATTATATATGTGTGTGTGTGTATATATACATACACACATATATAAAGCCTATTTTAAAGTAATTTTTGGGAAAATGAAGAAAATAGTGATACACATGCAAGTATAAATAACATGGTGAAGTGTGAGGTGAACTTCTAAGTCAAATATTTGAACTGTTTTAAGTATAACAGTAAAATGATCAGAAATAAGTTTGTCAACTCAAAGTGAATGAGTTGCAATGGAAAATGAATTAGGTTGCAATTGGAATGATCCCAGTGGAAAATGAGAAGAAAATCCGCTAGGGGGAGTAAGAGGGAAAGACTGAAGGGAAATATTTGCAGAGACAGAATCTCTAGGATGGGTGATTGGCCTTGAAGGCAGGAGAGAGAGGGAGACAGTCATGATGACTTCAACATCTGGGTGAATGGCAGTCAGTATCCAGGTAGAACACTGGAAGAGAAGAAAATTTATCGATGAGGGGGGCAAAGATGCTGAAGTCATGAATTGATCTTTGAATATCTTGAGTATGATTTTGTATAATTTTGTTCCTGAGTCCAAGCTCGCTCTGCTTGCCACATGCTAGACCGGTAAGTAAGGAGAACAGATACTGAAGCAAAGGATGATGACTTTATTTGGAAAGCTGGCAGACCAAGAGCATAGCAGACTAGTGTCCCAAAATAACCATCTTATCAGGGCCTGGATGCTAGTTTCTTTTATAGAACACAGAGGGGGAGGAGGTGAGGAAGTAAAGTTAAAAGGTCATTAATCTTGCAAATATCTCCTGGAATGGCCTGTCTTGGGGAGCAGATGTGTTAATTTCTTCTTTCTTGCAGCCATTCACAGGTGGACAGGGTCAGGATGCTTCCCTGAAGAGAAGCACCTTGGTTTGGCATTCAGGCAGAGGAGTGGGGTTTCCTGAGTCAGGCAGTTATATAAAGACAGTGTCCTTTTAGCAAATAAAAGCAACAGGAAACAAACTAAAATAAAAGAACAGGTACAGTTACTAAACAAAAGAGAATACTGAGTGTGAAAGGATGAGTAGAAATAACACTAGTGGAGGAATAAACAGAAATTGTTTCATCCCATCTTCTGAGCAGGAGGGGCAATTGATCTATGTGTGTCCATGCTTGTTGCCAGCTGCATGTTTGTGATGCAAGAGGAGACTTGATAACAACTTACCTGATGTGGATGTTATATATGGAAGTAGTGTTAACTAAAAAGACACACAACGTGAGGGTTCTGAGTTAAGTTTTACTTGGGGCAAAATGAGGATTGCAGTTCAGGAGACATCACCTCACATAGCTCTGAGAGATTGCTCCAAAGAGGCATTGGGGAAGGTCAATGTATAAGATTTTGGTGAAGGAGAAGTTCAACGCAATCAAACACTCATTTTACAAAGGTTTTCTCCTAGTCATGAGGAGCAGATGTGACCATAAAGGGATTGAGTGTTTTTCGAGATATGAGGAGAGGCCAGTATTGAGATCATGAAATCTTCTCCTGAAAATATCTATCTAAAGACCTATTCCACCAGTTTCCCTGGAGCACAGAGTGCCTCGCTGTCCACCCTCAACCCCCTTCAGGGGCTGTTGGTCAGCAGCTGCAGATGGCAAATGCCCTTGCTGCTCTTGTATAGTTGCTGCCAAATGCTCTTGGCAAGTGCCAGTTTGTAGTTGACAGGCAGGTGCCAATCGGCAGTTGACAATTTAAAATTATTTATGTTTATGTTGTGCTAGAGGTTTCAGAGGGAGAAGGAAATGGCAACCCACTCCAGTATTCTTGTCAAGAGAATCCCGTGGAAAGAGGAGCCTGGTGGGCTGCTGTCCATAGGGTCACACAGAGTCGGACATGACTGAAGCGACTTAGCATGCATGTAGTGGAGAAGGCAATGGCAACCCACTCCAGTGTTCTTGCCTAGAGAATCCCAGGGACAGAGGAGCCTGGTGGGCTGCCGTCTATGGGGTCGCACAGAGTCAGACATGACTGAAGTGACTTAGCAGCAGCAGCAGCAGCAAAAGTTTCAGAAGGCCCTGAGCAAATTATTCCGTCTACTCCATACTTTCCTTTCCTACTGACCCCACTCCTACTCAGGACCTTAGAATCACAGAACTATATTCTTCAAAAGGATCCTTTGAGGTCATCCCTTCCAATCTCTTCTATTTTATGATGAGAAATCTAGATCAAAAGAGGTTAAGTGGCATGTCCAAAGCAAAATATTAGATAGATAGGGAGGCTAGGAAGAGCCCCTGGTCTCATTTCTCCCTGCCACCCTCTCAGATATCTGTACAGACAGTCCCTGACTTATGATTCGTCCCATGATGATGTGAAAGCAATATGCATTCAGTAGAAATCACACTTCAGATTTTGAATTTTTATCTTTTCCCAGGTTAGCAATATGCAGTCATTCTCACTATGATGCTGGGCAGTGGAAGCAGTCACAGCTCCGGGTCAGTCACAGGATCATGAGGGCAAACTGGTAACACTAACAACTATCCTGTATCCATACAACCATTCTATTTTTCTTTTTCAGTATAGTATTCAATTTCTTGAGATATTCGACACTCTATTATAAAATAGGACGTGTAGGGTTAGATGAGTTTGCCTGACTCTAGGCTAATGTAAGTGTTCTGAGCACATTTAAGACAGGCTAGGCTAAGTTGTGATGTTCAATAGGTTAGGTGTATTAGATGTATTTTCAACTTAGTATTTTCAGCTTACAACGGCTTTATGGGCACGTAATCCCATGGCAATTAGAGGAAGATCTGTATGCTTTCTCTACTGGTCTGCGATGCCTGATCTCTCCTTTTCTCAGTTTGTGTTTTCTAAGACCACTGAAGTTTTAAAGACTTCAATCTCTATTCAAAAGACTTCCATCCTTTCTCAGTGCCTGCAAAATAAAAAATAAAATCTTAAGGTTAGTACCCAAGACCCAAATAGTCTCATCTCTCATTCCTATAATTTGATCAAAGAGAATAATTTGCCATTCCCTAAATAACCCAGAAATTGACATTGCCAACCTCTCTTCTTCGTTCGGCAAAACCTCACAGAGCTTCCAAAGTGTGTTCTAAATACCTACAAGCCCATGAAGAACTGCCTTATCCCCTCAATTATGTTCATTTCTGAGCTTGTTTCCTCATCAGAAAAAGGGAATGTTGATTCAACACATAGACTTGCGCTAAGGATTAAGTTAAATATCCAGAACTCCTGGCTGAGAGGTTGTCATACAGTGGACTCTCTATACCTCTTCTTTGAAGTAATTTCTGAACCCTCAAGTTGTCCATCCGTTCCTTTATCACATCCTTGTATGTTATAGAGCTTTATCTGTGTCCCACTTGAGCCTCTGGACAGGTAGTAAATAGTGCAGGGATCACAGAGTACTCAGGACTGGGACCATGCCTCACTGTCTTCTGAACCACTCCTCCCCTCTCCCCTTTGCTATCTCTTTCCCTGGCACTAACTAGGTACCTAATAAATATGTGAAAGATAAGCTTAAATTGATTAAATTCTCAGCACAGACTGCCTTCTCAACATCTAGTCCTCAACTTAACGAGCACTGCTAGAGAAAAAGTTGCTCATTGGAGGAGTCTGGGGCTGGAAATACTCCGTCTCATAGTCCTGATCGTTCTCTATCTTCTCCTAGGCAGCATTCCATCTCTTTCATCACAGTAGCGATTTAAACCTTCTGAGCTCTCCTCAAACTTCCTGCTTCTCTATTCTCTTTCTCACTGTATCCAACACCTATGATATATGGCATGTCCTCTTATTTCACAGCGAAAATAGAAACTTTCAGTTTGCTGCAACTTCATCTACCATCTGAGCCACCTGGGAAGCCCAATGTTAGTTGTTAGTCATGTCTGACTCTTTGCCACCCATGGACTGTATAGCCCACCAGGCTCCTCTGTCCATGGGATTCTCCAGGCAAGAATATTGGAGTGGGTAGCATTCCCTTCTTCAGGAGATCTCCCTGACCCAGGGGTCAAACCCAGGTTACCTGCATCTCGGGCATTTCTTTACCATCTGAGCCACCATACATACACATATACGTATGTATATATACATATACATATATTCAGAATTTTTTGTGAACATGAGTTTTCAGTTCCTTTGGGTAAGTACCAAAGAGTGCAATTACTGGATCATATGGTAAAAGCATGCTTAGTGTTTTTTTGTTTTTTTTTTTTAAATACCAAACTATCTTAAAAAGTGAATATACTGCATTGCCACTGGCAATGAGTGAATGTTCCTGTTGTTTCACACCCTTGCCAGCATCTGATGTAGTGTTCTGAATTTTGGCCATTTTAATAGATATGGAGTAGTAGCTCATTGTCGTGTAATTTGCATTTCTCAGATGACATATGATGTGGAACATCTTTTCATATATTTATTGTTCATCTGTATACCACATTTCATAAAATGTCAGTTAAGATCTTTGGTTCACTTTTTAATCAGGTGGTTTGTTTTCTTGTTGCTGCATTTTAAGAGCTTTTGGTACATTTTAGATAACAGTCGTTTATCACCTGTGTCTTTTGTTAGCATTTTCTCCCAGTCTGTAGCTCATATTATTCTTTTCACAGTCTTTCATTGAGCAAAAGTTTTTAATTTTAATGAGGTCCTGCTCATCAGTTATTTCTTTCTTGGATTGTGCCATTGGTGTTGTATCTAAAAATGATTATATTTTCAAAGTCATCCAGTAACGTTCCCCCAAGTAATTTCAGACAAAAAAGCTGAGAAAAAGATTTGTGTTGGGAAATTTTAACAGAAAATTGTCCCTGTGCCTTTCAGAGGCTTAGTCTGGGCATTTCCTTCACTTAGTCTTCCTGCCTTGATAAATTCTTACTTAAGTTTTATAATCATGGAAAGTATTAATATTTCAAATCTTGGTTATTTGCAGAGTAAGGAGAGGCAGTGAAATTAAATAATGGCATTAGGCTCTCATTTTCTTTCTGCAGAAGACATTCATCTTTAGGAAATATAATTATTCTCCTTTGTATTAGTTCTTTTCTTTACAAAAATTAATGACTCTATAATACAAAATCTTTTCCTTTGACTTAGATGAGAAGAGCATGAGGACCCAGAGAGCCTTCTGGTTTTCAGTCAGTTGCGTAAAAAGGGAAAAAAGATGGCATTTTAATAGGTCAAATCACATTAAAACAAGCTCTAAGGAACTGTCTACATTCTTTGTATAGAAATGCAATTGATCATGACATATTAATCTTAGACAGCTTCCTAAACTCTTATGAATTTTAATTGCTCAAGGCAGGATCTTTTCACTTACTTATGAAATAAACATTCACATTACTTGTGACTATTGACAAGATTTTTCTTTCCGAATTTTAATATTTCCATCTTTTTAAAAATTATTACCACACTATCTAGAGCAGTGATAGTGGACAAACTTGTTTTGCATGTGGATGTGGAAAGAAAACTTCTAACCTTTTGTTATTTAAAAAAAAAAATGCTTGCTGAAAATGCATTGAAGAGGCCCTTTATCAGTTTAAGGAAATTGTCTTCTAGTCCTAGTTTGCTAGGACAGTCTTTATCATAAACATTCAATTTCATCAAAGGCTTTTCCTTCATTTATTAAGTATGATCATGTTATCTCCTTAATCAATTCATGTTGTGGGTTATTTATTTGTATTTTTTTTCTATTGAAGTTAGTGTATGTGTGTGTTTTCTGTTCTTAACAGTTTCTTTAACTCTTTTGGTTTGTCTTTGCTTAGTATATCTTGTACTAACCTTTGAATTTTAGCCTTTCTATGTCCTTGAATTTTCAGGTGTGCTTTTGTGAATAGAATGCCTACCTGCATGCTAAGTCCCTTTAGGCATGTCCGACTCTGTGCAACGCTATGGACTGTAGCCTTTCAGGTTCTTCTGTCCAGGAGTTCTCCAGGAAAGAATAGTGGAGTGGGTTGCCATGCCCTCCTCCAGGGGATCTTCCTGCCCCAGGGATTGAACCCACGTCTCTTACTTCTTCTGCACTGGCAGGCAAGTTTTATTGATCAGGTTCTTGATCAATAGAGTCACCTGGGAAGCACTTGTAAATAGAATATTCAGCAGCAATTTATGGAATGTTCCCAGGAAGCCAGGGTCTTGGTTAGGTACTGGTGATATAATGAAGAATAAGAGATCTAAGTTCCCTGACTTCATGAAATGTACATTGACATGGTAGAAATAAAATAAATACATGCACAAATAGTAACAAAATGATTATATATTGTGGTCAGTACTATAAGATACCAAAACAAAGTGCTATTTGGTTGATCAAAAACTTTTATTTGTCTTTTTCCATATCATCTTATTGAGAAACTCAAATGAACTTTTGGCCAACAGATAGAATAGAGGAAAATGGATACTACTTTTGGTAGTATGGGTAAGGAGGATAGATAGAAGAGGGCAATGCTTAAGCTGAGATCTGAAGGATAAGAAAGGGCCAACCTAGGAAGGAGCTAGGAAATCAAGCATACCAGAGTGGAAAATGTACAGACACCTTGTGTCCTTGTGAACTTGGCATGGGATCATTAGAATAGGACTCTAACCGGAACATTGCAAGCAAGGGATGAGAGAGTCCAAAGATGGTGTTAGAAACAGAGAAGACAGTGCATTTGTATCATAATAAAGAATACGTATTTAAAGCCAAAGGTAAAACATTGAAAGCTTTTACAGAGGGGTGCAACAGTTTAAACTTATGCTTATAAAAGCTAACAATGATTTCCATGTAGAAAATGGGCAGAGTTGTGATGGAGAAATAGAGAGAGGAAACACAGACACCAGATAGGATGCTACTGCAGTGATACTGATTAATTAAGGGGAGAGTGGACAAATTTGGAATACATTTTAGATGTAAAACTAACAGAACCTGCAGATATTTTGGATATAGAGGTTGAGAGACCAGAAAGAGTTAGACATGCTTCTCATGGTCATGTCTTGTAGTGGTAAGTTTAATTGAACTGAAAGATTTACAGAGTTGTAAGGAAGATGGAATATTTGTTTTAGGGTGTACCCATGTGTGACTTCTGGGGAATGGTTGTGGAAATAAAGAGATCAATTTTAGACACATTTTCATTGAGATGTCTTTGAGACATCCAAGTGAAAATGACAGATATATACACATGTCTGCAACTTAGAAGAAATATATAGACTAGAGATACAAATTCAGTAATTACTATCATATAAAAATAACAGTTTAAAAACATGGTTTTGAATCTAGACTGCCTGAGTTTATCTGGCTTTTCAATGTATTAGCTGTGCAACCTAGGGCAAATTATTTAACCTATTTGAATTTCAGATTTTTCCTCTATAAAATTATGATAATGATGCTAGCAACTACCTTGTATAAACTGATTATTGCATTTGAAGAACACAGAAAATTTTCTACTTATGTTGACTGAAATAAAAGTTAGCTGCTATTATCATTACCAACAGCTCAAAGCGTTAACCTTCTTGGGTAAATTTTTCTTCTTACAATATCATGGAAATATTGCTTTACTCAAAGGCAAAGACTCTCTAATAATGAAATTTGAGGTGAAGACATTAATAGGGAAGTAATTCCAGGAGAAATACTTTTGGAAGCAGAGTATTTTGTAGTCTTCAATCAGAATGCCAAATCAGTAACCTATGAAATCATCTATATGAAATTGATCTTAGAATCTAGCACATCCAGTGTCAAGCATGTACTAGGTGTTAAGACAATGTTTCTAGACTGAATAATATAAAAATATACCCAGGTGTTGCTAGTAGTAAAGAACCCACCTACCAAGGCAGGTTAGACTACAGAGACACGGGTTTGATCCCTGGGTCGGGGGTGGGAGGGAGTGATCCCCTGGAGGAGGGCACGGCAACCCACTCCAGTATTCTTGCCTGGACAATCCCATGGACAGAGGAGCCTGGAAGGCTACAGTCAATAGGGTTGCAAAGAGTCTGAAGTGCCTTAGCACGCGCACATACTGATAATAGTTTGACTTTTAAAAATTGTACTTTTCCTAGAGTGTTTTAAAATTTGCCCAGCACCCCTGACTCATTGACAAGTTAAAAGGATCTTTTGCCAAATTTCATACCACAAGTCTGCATATTTCAAGCTGTTCTAATACATTTGTCAAACAGACTCCCTTCTGCACTCCCAGTACAAACTTACCATTCAAAATACACTCACCAAAAGAGTAAATCGTTAGAAATTTTGGCCACTGAAGTCATAATCTTCATCTGATTCAAAAACTGGATTTTTTTTTCTATCAACTGGTGATTTTAGACTGCAGGAGCTCTCAGAGACATGTAAATGTTTATGTGATTGAATTGTCAAATGGAAAGAAAAAATGAGACTCTATATTTGAACCACAGTCCCTGGGATCTCCATGCTGGTAATAAATATTGTGGTGCACTCTAGTGGTAGAACGAGATAGACTAGATCTGGAAGTACACTAGGATTAGCAGAAGTCATTGTTGTTTTGAAAAATGCACCATCCATTGTGGATTTCAAAACATGACTAAGGGAACGTTTCATGTAAAAGGTGGAATTCATGTAAGAACTTTGCCCCCTCCTCACCCAGAAAATACCTGGAGAAAAATAACTGCATTTTTTCAATAGTAAAGCATCTCAATATAAATAGAAATATTGTGTGTGTTTCAGAAGGCTTGTGATCATTTTATTTTTAACAGAAGTAGAGTTTACTGTTATCTTCTCATAGAAGTGTTTTGTTTTTTTTTAAGTATTTTTCAATAAAGACTGTCAGGGTTGAGAGTAGGTGCATGTGAATAAAACAAAAATGGACATAAATATAAAGGATGTATTTGCACACACATTGATAAATGTTCATTCTAGATGCTTATGTAGTTGCTTCCTACCTTCTTATCATACCTCTGGCTTTTCCTCCCTGTAATAAGTTCTAATTTCTGGGTCTCTAATTATTCATTTTTTGGCTCTCAAAACTTCCTTGGGAGTCTCTTGTATTTCCTCCCCACTGCTAATCTTTTTTTCTGAGAATTTGTATCTCCATCAATTGTAAATTTCTGGAAGACTCAGCTTCCCTGATCATCCCTCACACTGCCAGAACACCCATCACAGTGCCTGGTGTTTAAGGCACATTTGGAAATACCTGATGAATGAGCAAATTCATAACGATTCTGATCTGCTGTCCCAGAGACTTACCATAATGGATAATATTCATAGGTCTGTACCCTCTGCAGTCCCCGGCTAAGTCTCAAAAGTTAGATAGGGTTTGGACCTCTTCAGAGCTCTTGTCTCCTTGAGAACCAGGTGCCATATCAAGAAGAGCTGGTTTCAGACTTCCTTCCTTCCTTTCCAGGAAACAGCATGATCCTCTCTCTTGGGATATTCTAAGAGGGAAGGGAAAATTCACTCAGGAAACTCAAAGTCTGTAGTATTTCACCACATTAAAAGTGCACACACGCATGTGTAACTGAGGTTGAAACAGAGGCAAAACCATCTATATGTGGTCCAGTGGAAGGATCCTAAGTTTAAGACTCTAGAGAACTGAAATGAAAGCTCTGTAACCAACTCATCACTTGCTTGAAGCAAGTAATAGACCATCTGTAGGTCCCAGGTATCTTATTTATAAAATAGAACCATCATATACAGATTTAAATGAAGCAATAGATGTGAAATGTTTGTTAGAAACAATAAGGCTCTAAAGGTTGAATGCTTTTTTGTTTGTTTTTAAATTTAAAATCATCTGGCTTTTGGAGCTATCATACAGCTTGGGGAGAAATATTTGAATTCAACCAGTTGCTCATTTAACCAGTAGTTTATTGAACATCTATTATGTGCCTGGCATTCTTCTAGAACCAGGAAATAGATACAACCATGATCAAAGCAAACACATCTCCACCTTCAAGGAACTTGTATTTTAGTAAGAGAGAGCAATGATGTATAAGCTAATAATATGTAATATATGAACATAAATGCAATGTTGTGAAGAAAAATAAAACAGGATATAGAATGATGGAGGCTGCAGTCTTGTTTATTGTAATATAGCTTTCATTCCAGTGGGGGTGAGGGATGATGGTGCCTTAGGGAAAAAAATTGTGCAACAGTACAGATAGAAAGGATAGACTCTGAGATATAATTTTTAGATTGAGTTACAGTATTTCCTGACGGATTGGAGTGGAGCATAAAAGAAAGAAGTGTCAAGGATGATTCTAAGGAATTATAAGATTTTTGAGTCAGTGGATAACAGATGATATAATTTACTCCTATGGTGAACACTGGAAAGGGGACAGTTTGGGGACTCTAATGCATAAAATATATAGCACAGTCACACTAAATAAAACTTTACTTAAAAGAGCAGTTGCCTTGAAAACCTTGTTTTGACTGATTTTTACAGGGGAAGTCAGCAGCATGATTCAAACACAGCCTCCCGGGCCAAAAGAGGCAGATGGTAGCTATTCTTCAGGCTCAGATTTTAAAGGAAGAGTTTCCATTTATTTTTCTGAATATACTTTCCAGTCTCTTAGTTTATAAATATTTCTCTCAGATTCTGAATCTAGTCTTGTTTTGCCTGTGTATATTCAACTCTTACAACCCGAGGTAAAGTTAGCCATTTGGGAATCAGAGAGTTCTCCCTGAAAAAAAGAGCAAGGCAACCCTAAAAAAGATGAAATTGCTCCTCCAAGAAATAAGAATGTTGAAACAAGGTTTGACTTTGAGAGATTTGGGTTCTGGATTAAGACAGTATATAAATTTTCTGAAAGAGTTTATGAGTCAGTCTCTTAGCCGGCAGTTATTTGCCATGAGCCTGTTGTGTGCTGACCCTGCTTGTGGTTTAAGGGAAAGAGTTGAGGGTCTCTAACCACCCAGGGGATTACAGATACTATGCAGTGGAAATCTAGCCTTGGGTCTGACCCATTGGATATCCAATCAATGGGATGCATTATTGCACTTCTTGTCATGTACTTTTACCTCTTTGGACCATTCTATATGCTGCTTTCTCCATCTGAACTACACTTCCTTCCCTTCTCTGCCTTATAAATTCCAGCTCATTTAAGGTGCCACTCTAATGGTTTCCCTTCCATGGAACCTTCCATTTTTTCCCTACTCCTGATTCCCAAGCACTTGGTTTGTTTATGCGACAACCAGCAATGTTTTCCAAACTTCATTCACATATCTTTCTCTTGAATTTCTTTTTCCTATAGAACCATACACTCATGCCATTATTAGCTATATAATTTGCATATATTGACTCACAACTTTAACTTCATCTCACGTGAAGTGGAGTGAAGTGAAGTCACTCAGTCGTGTTTGACTCTTTGTGACCCCATGGACTATAGCCCACCAGGCTCCTCTGCCCATGGGGATTCTACAGGCAAGGATACTGGAGTGGGTTTTCATTTCCTTCTCCAGAGGATCTTCCCAACCCAGGGATCAAACCCCGGTCTTCCACATTGCAGGCAGAGGCTTTACCCTCTGACCCACCAGGGATCCAATCGAAAGCTCCAGGGGCTTATTACTTTATTTAGCACATGAAAAATATATACTATTAACAAAAAAACAATGGTTTTCATTTCAAACACAATGAAAAATCATTTCTCATGCCACCAATGGAAGGGATACCATGTTCAGAAAACCGCTGGGTTATGTATTTATTATGGTGAATTAATGGGTCGCTTTAAGTGGTCCCAATTCTCTAACTTCGCCCTATCATATCCTTTGCTTTCGTACCTTCGTATGGTTTTCCCAGTGTGAATAGAGTTAATTCCCTTAGGCTTGGCCATATGACTGGCTTTGGCTAATGGGATATACAGGAGCAGGATGACAGACCAGGATTAAAGTGCTTGAGTGAGCTACCAGTTCTTACCTTAGGGGTATGTCTTCAGCCCTGAAGGTTTGAAAAAGTTACTGGGCTTCCTGCTTGCATTTCTCCCAAGACAATGAAAAGAACATACTGACTGGCTCCAAAGGAAATATGAGGGGTGTCAGGAGCAGAGCTATTCCACAATAGGTGCCTAAGTCAAGCTTAGCCTGAGGTGAGGACTCCAGCCAGCTAACAAGAGCATGAACAAGTCAGTCAAGATCAGCTTACCTTCATGCAACTCCCAACAGATCCACTGACTCAAGAACTATAAGAATAAATAATTGTGGTTTTTAGTCACTCTGATTTGTGGTGTTTATAATGCATAAATTTGAAGTAGGAAATGGCAACCCATGCCAGTATTCTTGCCTGGAGAACCCCATGGACAGAGGAACAAGGTGGCCTCGGTCCATGGGGCCGCACAGTCAGACACAGCTGAAGCAGCTTGGCACACACAACAGAGTGCACAAATTAAAACGTATATTTTTAATTCATCAAGGGCAAGGACTATTTTATGTCTATGCTCACCTAGTTCTTAGTACTTAGGAGATGCTAGCAAGACAACTATTAAATAATGATTGATACTTTTATCCCATGCCAGGGTATTCACATTTGCTATTTCCTTTCTCTGGTAAACTTTTCTCTCAATAACTACACAGCCACTTCCTTTATCTCCTTCAGTTTTCACTAAAGTACTATTTCTTCAGAGGTATATCTCCCCTGTGATAGGCATTTTATCTAAATCGTCACCACACAGCACTTGTCATCACTCTGCCTGTGGTTATTATCATAGGATATAGGCCCTCCTCCAGAAAGGTTCTGACGGTGGTCTGTCGATCCTTTGAAGCTGTATACAACATTGCAAAGATGGCACAAATATTTATCTTTCTTTGGGAAATTTCATAGCTTTCAAACTCTTTTTGACAGCATCAGTGATGTATTTAGACAATATTTAGTCAGTATTCTGTGACTAAACATCTATAAAATGATTTGACAATTTATTACACAAAATAAGCAGTTACTAATGTTCATCTCATGACTATTACAAGTTACTTTCAATAAGCTTCTTAGCCTCTCTTAGTTTGGTACAGAAACGGCTATACTAGTAACTAGCATCTAACTCTCAAAATTGAACAAATTGTGAGTCCATTTCCATGATCCAGAGCTTTTGCTATTAACTGCACTCATGCCAGTGTCTAACCACAGCATGTAAAGTAAAGAGGTTTTAATGATTTATGAGTGTTATTATCCAACTTCTTTCACAGCCTCTTTGATGCCAGGAGTGCCATGAACTGCATAACACTTTTTGGTTTTGGAGACACCATTAAACACTACTTGCTTTATGTCATCGAACACCGACAACTTTATGAAGCAGATGGAACCTCATTTTGTAAAAGAGAGAACTGTAACTCAGAGAAGCTATATCAGTACATGAAAAAGTACCTGTTGCAAATACAAGCCCAAACTAGATGTTTCCTTCTCCTCTGTAGCAAGCAGTTTCCTCAGTAAGCACCACTACCCCAACAGAGCAACCATTTTTATACCTCTGTGCTCTTTTGTAATATGTATATTTTTCTTATAGTTGGCACAAGCTGGTTCAGATGGTAAAGAATTCATTTACCTGCAATGCAGGAGATCTAGATCTGATCCCTGGATCAGGAAGATCCCTTGGAGAAGGGAATGGCTACCCACTCCAGTATTCTTGTCTGGAGAATAAAATGGAGAGAGGAACCTGATGGACTATAGTTCATGACTAGCACTTTCACTTTTCACTTTCCAATCTTAATATTGTCTCTAATTTCTTTGTAATAATGGATAATACCAAAAAAAAGCATGTTTGTGCATTTAATATTTTAGTGCCTTTGAAAAAATTCATTGGAAAAATGATCAAACACAAGACGTCAGCAAAATTACACGAAACGCTTGATGGCTGCATCTGTCTAGTGAGATAGACATAAAAGGTAGTAATAAATATCGATGAATTATCTTCTTAAATGTGTTATATCAGTATACTGTGTGCCTAATGATGAGTATACACATATTGCCACAATTTTATAGCATTAAATATTTCTACTTTTTAAAAATATTTTTACTTTTAATTGTTAAGTTAATAGATGTAAAGAACATTGCTCTGTTTTTAAATGTTCACTTCTTTAATTATTTGTTTATTAGATTGTTTGCACATTTTAGTTTAATATTTCCACCTTCGTGACTTATGTATCTGTGCTCTTTATCCATATACCCATTGTAATCTTGATTTTTCTTTCTTGATTTGCATTTTTCCAATAAAATATTTTTCTGATTTGAATCTGTGTAAATAATGCTTTAAACTATTGTTTCTACTTTTCAAATTGCAAAATCTAAAAGATTTATAGATTAGATTGTTTCTACAGGAGTTAGAAGTAACTGAAATTATTTTTAGGGGACAATATTTGTCCACCAAAATATTTTACTAGATCAAAGTTGTACCTTTTTATAAGGTATTTAACACTAAATAAGCATCACTAAATTGTTGTGCCATATTTTTCAAGCTGACTTGTTTATTAAATTCTTTTGAATTCATAAATAAAATTAAATTCAGTGGTACCTAACCATTTTGTGTAAATATTGCTTAAAACAAAATAAAATCATTTATAAGTCTATGGATATTTTTAAAGAACTATTCACTTTTTGGATTGAATAAACAGTACCAAATCATACATTTAACAGTTGGATATCATTTTTCTAGAAGAAGAACACTATTCTATAAGTTATTATTCACAAATTTTTATTAAAAGATCTGTGGTTTTTCATTTTACCTCAACCTAAACCCATCTCCCATGAATCTCTTTATAGATACTATATGACAGCTTCAAAGGTGTCATGGCAGCAATTAACTACCTCATAACTTATAATAATACCAACCCTTTCCTAAAACCTTGGATTTGAATGTTAATTAAGCAATTAGAGGCACAGGGGACAATTGCCAGATGATGCCTCCTGGTAGAGTTTAGTCAGCAGACAAAAATGATTAATTCTATTAAGACTGTGTTCAAATTAAAAAAAAAAAAAAAAGCTCTCAAGAAGCCTAAAATAAAGACCAAAACAGCAATCACAAAAGCAACCTGAAAAACAAGAGATTGTTATGTTGCAAAGGGGCTTTTTCATTTTTATGGGAGTGTTGGCAAATGCCATTAATAAAACATAAACAAGAACTCTTTATGCAAGCTTTTCCTTTGTGAATCATTTTCGAACTGCTGAATTGAGCAAATCCTTCAAAATGGAACACCATATTAAAACCAAATCCATGAGGCACAGATGGAAAGGCAAGCTTTTAGCATATGTTTGGATTTTATGGATGAATGGTTCATTCTGATGTGCTCTACCTTTTAATGAATTTCCCCTTCTTCATGCAATCCAGACCAAGTCACCAAACTCAAAATTTTATTTTTCTGCAATTGATCACTTACTCCTTTATCGACTCATCCCTCAAAGCCCACCCTCCAAGCCTAACCTGAGGAAAGGCTCTGGCACAATGACATCACCATGCAAGGTTCCAGATGGTTCATTTACCAAATTTACAGATAAAATCTTTGGTTGGAAGGGAGAAGGCAGTAAGAGAGCTACCTATATAAAACTTTAGTACAAACTCATACTAACACGCAAATTTATGATTTCAGAAATGTAGTGACTTCAGCCCCCTGGATAATTTTGATACCATCTCCCAGTGATTGAGAATTTTTAAATAGAACTCACTGTGGTTCTTCCATTAATCTCAATGAATTTTAACCTCTTTGGGGGGGAATTTGATGGAGTTCAAGTAACAGCTGGTTAAGCCAAATGCTTCCACAATGCTAGACTATTTTGGGGATGGTCTAAATCTCCATTGTAACATGGCTTCTATTGAACTTCTTGTACTCCACCTCATCAGAAAAGTTAACATCTTTCTGAACCAAAAGATTGTTGTTGTTGTTGTTTAATTTTTATTAGAGTTTAGTTGATTTACAATGTTGTGTTAATTTCAGTTGTTCAGCAAAGTGAATCAGTTATTCGTATACATATATCCACTCTTTTTAGATTCTTTTCTGAAACAAGCCACCACAGAGTATTGAGTATCGTCCCCTGGGGAATACAGTAGGTCCTTATTAGTCATCTATTATATTTATATATATTAGTGTGCATATATCAATTCCAATCTCCCAACTTATCTCTTCCCTCATTTCCCCCTTGGTAATCATTAGGTTTTTTTTTCTCTACATCTGTGACTCTATTTTGTCTTTTGTAGGTAAGCTTATTTGTACCCTATTTTTTTTTTTTTTTCAGATTCCACATATAAGCGTTTGGACACAGATCAAGCTTTCCATTTCCAAAAATGAGAACCATGACACTCAATACAAGCAAACCAATATGCCAGCAATTGGGGAGGGTGCTTAATAATTGCCTATTATAGTTATAAAATCAGCCCCACTAGACTAGAATAGGACATAACAGAAATAAATAGGGTAAAATAAACACATCACAGTGCATCTCATGTAGTTAGAGGTAAGCACTGTATCGAGATTTGTTTCATTTATTTATCTTAAGTAAACCCAAGATCCTGCCAAACTGGGGTCCCAAGTGGTGCATTTTTCTATATTTCACATACAGATGTACAACTGTTCAGTTCAACAAACATTTATAAAATGTCATATCCCAGACACTCTGCTAAACAGTGGACCCATAGAAATAAGACATGGCTTTGCTTGTGGAATGGGTTAATCAATGGTAGGGCACATTAAACCCCAGGTTATTGACTTTTGATGCCTCTAAAGTGAGGATAAGGAGAGAGAGAAATAGCAACATAAATAACATCAACAGATCACATTCATAGAATACTTACTTGGAGCTAGTTCTTTGTCCTAAGAACTTTGCAAGTTCCTCCAAAAAATCCTCTGAGGTTGAAATACTCCCACTTTAAAGAAAAGTGAGGTGTGAATAGGTAAAATAATATGCTTAATGTCACACAGCTAACAAGGGGAAGAGCAGAGATTGGAACCCAGCAGCTTAGCTCAAGTTTACTCTTAAATCATCACATTATTCCACTTCTCACCACAAGGGACAGAAGAGAATGGACAAGCAGTTTTCCACTTTTCTTTCCTCTCCCAATTCCCCAAAGGTCAGGCAGAAATCTCTCCACTTACCTCTAGAGGAACAGTGAACTTGTGAATTCAGTTGCTTGATCACGGACACTCTCCACCCTCACAGGGCCTTAGTATCATCTTCATTTTATGAATAATGAGTGAGGAAGAGTTGGAAGCAAGTCCTGAAAGTTTCCCTTATTCCCTGATTTCCCCCCAGGGAAGACGCTAACAATCCCATTTTTCACAGTTACTTTTTGTTGCACTTGGCTCATATATCATCTGATTTCTGCATCCTTTGCATGTCACCGTGTTTTTAAATTTGGCAATCTATCTGGAAACTCTCAAAGAAAAAATAAAAACAATCAGCCACTGTCCATTTTGTGTTTTCTCTCCCTTCCCTGGAAACTTGCCTTCAAAACTCTAATGTTTGGAAAAAGTATTTGGATAATATAAAGAACAATGAAAATTCTGAATACATGAACCAAGAAAATGAAGTGTGATTTGGGGAGAATTGAGTGTTATGGCCTAGGAGCGTTCCACTGGGATGGGGCCTGGGCTTCCAAATCTATGGACCAATCATTCCTTCTTCTTTACTCTTTTTCCTATGCAGCTTTCCCTGAATACTTGGCTTATAAATCAAACAGCTGCAACATTTGTTATTTTAGACCTCTAGTGTGAGTTGTTAAAAATACCTCCCCCCAAGGACTACTGCAACACTCCAAGCCTCTCTGATTAGTCTTGGGCATATGAGTAGACCAATGACAATTTCTTGTGTTCAACAACTGGATGGAAATTAGAAAGTCAATACTCAGCCCCTACCCACTCAGGCTAAAAAAAAACTCTTTGACCTGGCAAACCTAGATTTCTCAGTCTCTACCGATGCTGCAGTGTCTGCTGGCCCTTCTCTACTCCCTTTCCAGGAGCAACCCCTTAATTTCTGAGTCAGTACTGAAGAGATTCAGAGGAAGGTGGGGAGAATGACTAACAGTGATCAAAACTGAGCATCTACACTGTGTCAAATAGTGCGTTAGGCGTTGTTCATAAGGTAAATAGCATTAGCTCTCTTTTTACAGATGAGAAAAAATAAGCAGGAAACAAACAGTGTCAAAAGAAACTAGACTGAGAATTAAGCCACCACTAGAATGCTCATACATCCTAGTTTACCCAGGCTATATTACTGGCTTGATGTTATTCTAAAAGAATCTCCTACATACACGTTACTCTCAAAGGTTAGTTATATGGTCATGATAACCATCATCCCTGTTTGAAATGAATTTCTGTGGCCCCAGCAATTCTCTTGGGTTCTCATGCCCTTGTACCTTTTATTTACCTCCCACTTTGAATTTTAAGTGCTTCCAGGCAAACAGGAAATTTATGTAGAAAAATTATGTAGAACTTAGATGCTCCTATGGCCATTACATTGTGTTTTCTCCTAATACTGGTTTGAGCCAATTTTTTTTTTCATTTATTTTTATTAGTTGGAGGCTAATTACTTTACAATACTGTAGTGGTTTTTTCCATACATTGACATGAATCAGCCATGGATTTACATGTGTTCCCCATCCCGATCCCCCCTCCCGCCTCCCTGTCTATCCTATCCCTCTGGGTCTTCCCAGTGCACCAGCCCTGAGCACTTGTCTCCTGCATCCAACCTGGGCTGGTGATCTGTTTCACCCTTGATAGTATACTTGTTTCAATGCTGTTCTCTCAGAACATCCCACCCTCGCCTTCTCCCACGGAGTCCCAAAGTCTGTTCTGTACATCTGTGTCTCTTTTTTTGTTTTGCATATTGGGTTATCGTTACCATCTTTTTAAATTCCATATATATGCATTAGTATACTGTATTGGTGTTTATCTTTCTGGCTTACTTCACTGTGTATAATGGGCTCCAGTTTCATCCATCTCATTAGAACTGATTCAAATGTATTCTTTTTAACGGCTGAGTAATATTCCATGGTGTATATGTACCACAGCTTCCTTATCCATTCGTCTGCTGATGGGCATCTAGGTTGCTTCCATGTCCTGGCTATTATAAACAGTGCTGTGATGAACATTGGGGTGCACGTGTCTCTTTCAGATCTGGTTTCCTCAGTGTGTATGCCCAGGAGTGGGATTGCTGGGTCATATGGCAGTTCTATTTCCAGTTTTTCAAGAAATCTCCACACTGTTCTCCATAGGGCTGTACTAGTTTGCATTCCCACCAACAGTGTAAGAGGGTTCCCTTTTCTCCACACCCTCTCCAGCATTTATTGCTTGTAGACTTTTGGATAGCAGCCATCCTGACTGGTGTGTAATGGTACCTCATTGTGGTTTTGATTTGCATTTCTCTGATAATGAGTGATGTTGAGCATCTTTTCATGTGTTTGTTAGACATCTGTATGTCTTCTTTGGAGAAATGTCTGTTTAGTTCTTTGGCCCATTTTTTGATTGGGTCGTTTATTTTTCTGCAATTGAGCTGCAGGAGCTGCTTGTATATTTTTGAAATTAATCCTTTGTCTGTTGCTTCATTTGCTATTATTTTCTCCCATTCTGAGGGCTGTCTTTTCACCTTGCTTATAGTTTCTTTTGTTGTGCAAGAGCTTTTAAGTTTCATTAGGTCCCATTTGTTTATTTTTGCTTTTATTTCCAATATTCTGGGAGGTGGGTCATAGAGGATCCTGCTGTGATTTACATCGGAGAGTGTTTTGCCTATGTTCTCCTCTAGGAGTTTTATAGTTTCTGGTCTTACATTTAGATCTTTAATCCATTTTGAGTTTATTTTTGTGTATGGTGTTAGAAGGTGTTCTAGTTTCATTCTTTTACAAATGGTTGACCAGTTTTCCCAGCACCACTTGTTAAAGAGGTTGTCTTTTTTCCATTGTATATCCTTGCCTCCTTTGTCAAAGATAAGGTGTCCATAGGTTCATGGATTTATCTCTGGGCTTTCTATTCTGTTCCATTGATCTATATTTCTGTCTTTGTGCCAGTACCGTACTGTCTTGATGACTGTGGCTTTGTAGTAGAGTCTGAAGTCAGGCAGGTTGATTCCTCCAGTTCCATTCTTCTTTCTCAAGTTTGCTTTGAGCCAATTTTTCAAACTAAGTTTTAATTAGGTTGTCCTTAGCTTCTGAGAGTCAATCTACATAGTATGAAAACATTCTATAGAACCCAGTACCTGCCTTTCAGTAGTTAGAATTCTAGTAGTTCTAATTAGAACCCTGACCAAACCCTGTGTGTGGGAGGAGATAGTGGTGAATAAAATTAACTTCCTTTTGCTCTTGGAGAACATTGCTCATATGCAGAAGACAAGACCCTTGGTGCTTTTGGTTTCAGTCTGACTTGGTTCCTTTGCTTGGATTTAGAAAACAGGGAGAGGTGTAAAGGTGAAAATATAATAGCACCGCTGGAGGAAACCAATTTTTCTATGTGTCATCTGAATGATGCAGGATGTGGCGGCTGCCACAGTGCTCAGGCAATCATCTCTGTGTATGTGCTCAGTCGTGTCAGACTCTTTGTGACCTCAATGAACTGTAGCCCACCAGGCTCCTCTCTGTCCATGAGGAATTCCCAGGCAAGAAACTGCAGTGGGGTGCCATTTCCTCCTCCAGGGGATCTTCTTGACCCAGGGATCGAACTCGAGTCTCCTGCATTGCAGGCAGATTCTTTACCACTGAGCCATCAAGAAAGCCAAATGAGATCATGGGTTACATTTAAAATAATCCTAATATTTAGAGAGGTGGCAGACCCATTCCATGCTCTGCTAGCCTAAACCATCCTGGGAAATTCTTCTTTTAAAAAGAAGGTTGTTCACACCTCATGACATTTGAGGAATTCTTTCATTCTTTCATTCATTCAGTAACTGCTTATTGAAGGAGCCGTGGCAGTGTTGAGAATCCAGACTGCTCTGGCCTGTGGAACAGAGTCTGCTGGGAAACACAGACATTTATCATGTGGTTAGATATAAAATCACTGACTGTAATGAGAGCAAGGAAGGACAGTATAGAGTGCTTTTAATAGAGTATCCCTGGGATGCTATGGACACCATGAGACTTCTCTGAGGAGGTGGTAGTTGGGCTGAGCTCTGAAGGGTGAGTTAAGAGTTGCCTGGGTGAAAGAAGGGGAAACATTCCAGAAAGGGCAAAGAGCATGCACTAAGCTCTAGAATTGGGAAAGAGGAGCCCATTAAGAGATTGGAAAAAATCTGAGCCAAGGAAGTTGCATGTTTTGTCTAATGGAGCAGACTGCAGTGGTAGGATAGGAGTGGGGGGGAGTTGGGTAGGGTGAGAGCTTTCCAGGTAGCCTGTCCTGGAAGGGGGACTAAATTGTTACAGTTCCGCCAGGTGAAAGCTGTAGGGAAACGGTTTAATTTAAAATAAAGGAGAACCCCCTGAGTCAGTACTGCAAAGGCAGCAAACTTCCGCCTCCTAACCTGTTTAAGTCTAAGCTAGACCACAACTTGGTTAGAACTTCTTAAAGATGATAAAAGGGTGTCAGGCCTGTTGAATATTTAAGTCCATCTCAGTAAGGTTTAGTGAATCACTTTCTTTCCATTAAAAATGTACAAACAAACAACAGCAAAAAGCAGGCTAGTCCACTGGGGCAAACATCTGGTGCAAGAATGCCATTAAAAATTCCCCAAGGACAAGGTAAAGTCTTGGAGATTCCTTTCTGATCAATTAAAAGATTTTCAGAAATCTCAGTTCTGGCTAGAGTTGTAGAGTCCAGGGAATACAACATTTACATTTTAAGAAAGCTGTTTTCTTCTTGGCTTCCTCCCTCCCGAAGGATACAAAAATATGGAAAACCACTGATTCACTCTTCATGATTGCATGCAACAAGAGTCAGTAACCTGCTTACACCTGAAGTGTGATAAGAAAACAAGAGAACAACCAGATAGCATCAATTTTTGCCCATAAAGTTGCAAGCTTTCATTCAACTGTTGAATAAAAAATACAGATGGACATAAAGTGGATGTAGTGCAGCTCTGTTTTGATAAGTCCATTCCTTCCTTATAATTATTTTTTATTTTATATTTTTGAATTATCTGGAATTTCTAGAATTTTATTTGATTGTGCATTGTATAGTGTATACAGTCAATCTTGCTAGACTGTTTACTCAGCCATTTTTTAATAGAAGACTTCTTTCTCTTGCAAAAACAACAAGGAAGATAAAGAAGTTATCTTCTTTATTATAAGGCTACAAGAATGGGTTTGTATAATCATAAGCTAAAGTTGATATGAAATATCTTAATCAGCGTTTATTGAGAATTGTAAAGTGCCTTCCCTTTTTGTACATATATGCTCTAATCCCATGCAAAAACCTTGTGTGCCTTTTATAGAATCCCAGAAGAATTCCTTCAAGTCAGATGTTAGGTTTTATAGAAACATAGCGTTTTCTAATTGCCTCCTAGCCACAAATATCTGAAGTACACAAATATACACACACACATACACACACAGACTAGCCTGAAGACATAGGACATACTTAGTTTATACTGTTCTTATTCACTGTTGACCTGATCACCTCAAAATGAGTAGGGGATTTTTTCCTTTAACATCATAGAAGACATAAGTTCAAATTATTTTTGGAAACAAGGAAAAGTGGTATAGTCCTTTAACATGCCAATTTTTTTCACATAGATATATCTATATACATAAAGTATCTCTTTTACTGAGAGGATTCCTTTTAAGGTCTCAAATATCTTGAAAATCTCTGGCCCTTCCCAGCAAACACGCCATAGAATTAAAAGTCTTTGAGATGCTCTTCCAGTGACTTGCATTTTTCCTCCAAGTTGGCATCTGCCTCCATCCCTCCTTGAAAGGCAAACTTTATTTTAATTAAACAGGTCTTTTAAAAACCTGTCTACTATATTTCTAGCCCTGAGGTAGGTACTGAAGATACAATGATAAATGCAATTTTGTTGTTTTCAGGTAGCTTACAGTAAGAAGAACCTAGTAAGAGCACAATAACTAAATGATTCCCAATGACAAATAATAGTAGCTAGAACAACGTGTGTGCCAGAGGTTCTTAATCCTTTTTGAGTCACGGACCACTTTGAGAACATGATGGTGTATATTGTTGCTATAAACAAATATTTGCCTGAATGCTTAGCAGTTTAACATGACAAACATTAATTATCTCACATAATTACTAAAGATCAAGAATCTGAAAGTGGCTTAGCTGGATGGTTCTAGATTTGAAACTCTGATTAGGTTGCAGATAAGCTATCCATTGGGGGCGGCTGTCAACTGAAAGCTTGATTGGGGCTGGAGGATATGTTTCCAATGTAGCTTACCCCACATGACTATTGCAAGACAGCCTCAGGGAGTTCACTATAGGCTGCAGCAGAAAAACTCAGCTCCCAGCCACATTAGCCTCCTCATAAGATTGATCATGACATGGTGGTTGGTTGTCCTCAGAATAATTGATCCTTGAAAAAGACAGAGGAGAAAGCCTTGATGCTATTTATGACCCAGCACCACAAGTGATATACCATTACTTACCCAGTATTCTGTTGGTCACACAGATCAATCTTGATAAAATGTAGAAGATTACACAAGAACATGAACACCAGGAAGCAGGGGCCTTTGGGTGCCATGTTTAGAGTTGACTACCCCAGTCCCCATGGGCCTCTTCCCAGAGAAATGAACCATAGTCACAGGCAGAAGGAACCCTGCACTGATAAAAGGCCAAATACATAACCAGATCTGAAGAAGCCAGAAAGTTTTTACAAAAAAGTTTAATCACAGCTTTGCAGAAAGAGTGATAATTTTATCAGTGAGTAGGGTAGACAGGCAAGCAGACACTCTAGGTAGATTAAACAGAAAAAGCACACACACCTGAAAAAAAGTCACCTTTATTCGCAAAACCACAAGAGGCTCAACGGGGCTAAAACATAAGAAGAATGAGAGGTGTCGTCTGTGTCAGGTCATGGAAGACTTTAAAACCTTGCTGAAGAGGCTGGGTTTTATAGATCACTTTGGAGAACCTGTGGAGCCATAGAAAAATGAACTGGTCTACACAGCCCAATTTATATTTTAGGAAGATTTTTTCAGCCAAATTGTGTAGATGAAAAGCAGAGCAATCAGTTGGGAAGCTATGACTCTCATATAGAGACCAGACACCATGATGACATGAGTAGAAGTACAGACAGTGGAAATGGAAAGACAGATAGTTTCCAAGGGCTTGTCAGGAGGTAAAAATGTATTGGAATTGTCAGTCATTAATTTGGAAAATGAGAGAAAATAAGACATGAACAAAGCCATGGAGTTTTGGACAACTGAGGAAGTGAGAGATAGAAGAGGCTATAACAGGGGAGAGAACAAAGCATCAATATGAATTGAGATGTCTGATAAATGTTTTCCAATGAATGTTCACTGGGAAACTCTTCATGTGAACCCATCAAAAAGTGAGTTTCTGTGGAAATACCAGTTTAGAAAATACTGTGCCACTGGAGATTTATAATGCACATCGATATGTTACAGATCAAAATTCTTTTACTGTTTTTTTTTCTCAGTAAAGAGATACATATATTTTCAAGATAATTTTCCCAAACACATTTGATGATGGACTCTTCCTTTTGCTCAACCTCTCTTAACATACTATAAGTCTAGCATTCTGATTAGTGATGAACACATCATACGAATTTACAGTTCACCTAATTCAACAGTAAATGTCCATCGAAAAATTGCCAAAAATGACATTGCAAGAAGGTAGCTAACTCCTTTTTTAGCTTCACATTAATCATAGTCAAGTCTTCAGAAACTAATCCTTATTTGAACTTACAGAAAGAATCAGACTGGTGTTTATTCTTTTAGCTATTTCAATAATTGCAGTTCCCACTTTTGAAACCAATACTTGAAGGTTTTTTAAGGCATACAAAAACAAAGTGTATACCTTGGAGGAAAATATATATCTAGTTGAAAAATTTACCCAGCATTGTGTCTCGTACAAAAGTTATCCTTTGCTATATAACAAATGTTAGTCCCCAGAGCACTGTCTCACTGAGGTTTTGAAATGGAAAAGACATCATGGCCCTGATGACAAGTGTTGTTTCAGCCCAGTGTTTTTCAAGTGAGCATTGCTTTTGAGATCCTGACAACAGGCTGACTCGCAGGTCTTCCCTGGGTTCTGAATCTCCATCTGTAAACTGAGGAGAATTTTTAATGATGCCAACTGCAAATCTAGAAATTTACAATGGTTCCGGAAGCTAAGCAGAGGTGTTTCTTCCCTCGTGAGTGAATGCTGTTGTGTCTGACTCTTTGCAACCCTGTGGACTACAGCCTGCCAGGCTCCCCTGGAATTTTCCAGACAAGAATACTGAAGTGGGTTGCCATTTCCTCTTCCAGGGGATCTTTCTGACCCAGGGATCGAACTCACGTCTCCTATATTGGCAGTCAGATTCTTTACCAATGTGCCAAATGACCCAAGGAAAATTGTTTGCTTCTGGTCCGTAGTGGTTTTAAGCTTCAAACTTCAGGTGATAATGCTAAAGAGCCCAGCAGGTAACCTGGAGAAGCAAGAAAGAGTGCAGTGGCTGAGAGGTACAGCTCAGGAGGAAGGCTTGAACCGGGTGAATTCTCCTTCTGTCCTTTATTGCTGTGGAACTGAGCAAGCTTCATAAACTTGTCTCTCTTCTTTTCTAACCTATAAAATGGAGGGAATAATGTCTAGCTCTAGGGTTCGGGGGAAATGAAAGGGATAACTCATGGAAGACTTCAATTAATATGAGCTATTGTTATCAGCAAAATGGAAGCGTCCACATATAATCTGGATCACCTTAATACAAAAAATTACATAGACATCACAGTGTTAATAAAATAATGACAACAGCTTACTTAAATAGGGTTTCAGTGTGTGTGACTGCTTCCACATCTTAAAGTCCATTTGATGAGAAAGAACACTTCTCAACAGAGCCATGTTAGCGAAGCTGGGTCCAGCCACTGATGAGAAAAGAAAATGCATAGTGAGCCAGGCGAACTTAGGACCGACAGCCATTAGTGAGAAATAACAGATGGTGTCTCATTTTTTGCTATAGGCAAAGAGCCAAATGACATGACTAAATAGAAAGACAGCCCCATAGGATTGCATTTGGGCTCCTACTGAGCACGAAGCCTGAAAGCCAGGGACATTTTTAATAACCTTTCTTTGACAAGCTTAAAGTCATTTAATGTCTAAACCTGTCATACAGATCCAGCCAGGAGAACAGGCCTCCTGAGAAAACCCCATAGCACACGGTCTCACCTCCCTGTGAAAAAATAAAAATCTCATGCACACATTAAAAAAAAAAATCACATTATACAGCAAGGTCACCAAATTAGAACTTTCCATTTAAATTTTAAAAAGTCACTGCCCATCTCAATGGCAGCCTTCCAGACCTGCTCACCATTCTGTATTGCATAAAAAGTTGAGTTACTGTCCAGTCATTATTTAAACAAAACAATAGAGCACTTATGCGTACTTTAGCTGAAATTTTAGTTCAGTTTAATTAGAAGGAAATGCATTATAAATTACTATGTGCTGAGCACAAAAAAGAAAAGAAACTCACAATGTTTTAGATATTGGGTTTTACTTTTTCATCAATACAAATGAAACAGCAAGTAATCACTTCTTTTTAAATAGCTTTTGAAATTAATGAAAAAAAATCAGTAATTAACATGATTAAAAATCTTTATTATTCTGTCTATGCTTGTAATATTGATCAGAAGTACACCAGTGATTCTGTAAAAAAGAAAAAAGAAAAGCATTCATTGAAGCAAATTTATCTAATAAATTGTATTTGTTTTCCAACGAGTCAGCTAGTAAGAACATTAGCATGGACATGAATTTGATTTTCCCTGGAGTCTGTGGCCCCATCTTGCCCCAGCTGTTTCATTTTCTTCTCATCACCAAATCATTTTATTACAATAACTCTCCCTGCCTTACTTTTCTATAGTATTTATTTAAATGCGAGCACATCAGAGATACCTCCATGTTCAGCAGTGGGCTTAAGATGTACATTTAAATCACACCTTAGATACGTTTGTCAGGAAGAGAGAGGCTGACAGAAAAAAATAATTTTAAAACTATCATTTTGCCATTACTTAACTATACTATGTGAAAACTAATATGAAAGGAAAATAAAAATGGAGTTGGTGTTGCTAGGAAAGCTCTCTGGAATGGGAAGCTGAGAGGCCACTGAGGAAGCAGGACTTATGCACTGCTCAGCCTGGATGGAATCTGAACTTCAATGAATCTTGTCTTAACATAGGCTCCAAAATATCTTCCAAATATTCTAGAAACTCGAGATACTTATCAGATCCTTATTTAGAACAACTCCTGACAGTCATCCCTTAAGGACAAATGTTTCCTCCCTTGTGTCAGAGTACAGCCTCATGACTTCTGCCTTCTGTGTCAGTTGCTCAGCACTGAGTAAGGATTACTCTATTTTAAAAAGCCCTTGACACTCTTTCTCACCAAGAACACTCTTTCAGTATTACCTGAATCTGTATCTCCTGAGTTACAATTCCTATGACCCCAATAGAGCTTTGGGTTCTCTGCAAGCCTGACGCTGATTGTTGTTCAACATCAATCTACAAAGTTTGCAAAGGGAATAAAATATCACCATAGTAAAAATAGTCACAGCAATGTCTTTGAATTCTACAGATTAATGGGATTAAACTTATATAAAATAGTTACACTCATTGCTATTTTCAGAGAGACCTAGAAATACACATATTTTTCCTTTTAAATCTCTGATGTCAAAAACCTTTCAAACTTGAAATAGATGGCTATTTGTCAATTTAACAACACTGTGAATTCCACGGTAGAGGCATTTTTCCTTATTTCCCACTGCCTTTCCATCAGTCATGTATGGATGTGAGAGTTGGACCATAAAGAAAGCTGAGCACTGAAGAAATGATGCTTTTGAACTGTGGTGTTGGAGAAGACTCTTGAGAGTTCCTTGAACAAAAAAGTGATCAAACCAGTCAATTGTAAAGGAAATCAGTCCTGAATATTCATTGGAAGGACTGATGCTAAAACTCCAACACTTCGGTCATCTGATGCGAAGAACTGACTCATTGAAAAGACCCTGATCCTGGGAAAGATTGAGGGCAGAAGGAAAAGGAGACGACAGAGGATGAGGTGGTTGGATGACATCACCAACTCAATGGACATGGGTTTGGATGGACTCCGGCAGTTGGTGATGGACAGGGAGGCCTGGTGTACTGAGGTTCATGGGGTCGTAAAGAGTCAGACATGACTGAGCAACTGAGCTGACTGTTTTTTCATGGCACTCAAGAATGGTACATGTTCAATGACTATTTGTTGAATATGTAATACATATTTAGCAGCTAAAGTTGGGTAGTAGTATATAAGCACAGTGAAACAACTAAAGCAAGATGGAAAATACTTTATCTTGGTCATACCAGAATAAGTTCTCAGTTAAAAAATGTGGGTCCCAATGATGGAAAGGAAAAAATAAGCTCATTTTCTTATCAGTAAAATTACTAAAAAGCCTGGCCTTTGCTCTTTTTCCTCTTCTTCCCTTTTAGATGATACATAGATCTAGTGTCTGTCCCACACTGCTGCATAATTCAGGACAGCCACAATTATCCTGATACCCTGTCTCATGAATGTCCTTCCTTCTTAATTTAATAAACCACGTACTTATCCAGCTGATACCACTCCTTTCCACTGTAAGTACTCATGGTAGTTTTGTTTTACATTGTATCTTTCGGTGGAAACCACCTCGTCAATCTTCAGAAAATGAGTAATGATTGAATGCAAGTACTGCTTTTGTAGTCAGAAATATAAATAGTATTTTTAAAAATTCACACTGCGAAGCTTGAAAAAGCAATTGTTTAGGAATTTGCAACCAAATTATAAATATATATATATAAAAACATATATAGATATATATATATACACCAGGCTAATTTTTCTGTACATAAAAATGAATATTGCAACATTCACTTAAAACATGCTGTTCCAGTTAGGTACAATGACACATCCCATTTCAAGGGTTTGGAGACATATACGTGTGTGTACTCAGTCGTGTCTGACCCTTTGTGAACCCCTGGACTGTAGCCCACCAGGCTCCTCTGTTCATGGGATTTTCCAGGCAATACTAGAGCGGGTTGCCGTTTCCTACTCCAGGGGATCTTCTCCACCCAGGGATCAAACCCAGGTCTCTTGTGCCTCCTGCTCTGGCAGGAGGATTCCTTACCATTGAGCTACCTGGGAAGCCCCTGGGAGAGAGAGATAAATAACCTCTCAATGCTGAAAACCTGGAAAGTCGTCTCCAAATTAAGCTTCTGTGTCAGTTGCTCAGCACTGAGTAAGGATTACTCTATTTTAAAAAGATAATAAACAATAAGCATAAGAAAATAAATGCTTCTTCCTTGTCTCTTTCTGATGTTCAAAATCCTAGCTATTCTCTAGGCTGCTTTCAATCCTTGATGTCAAAATGTGCTTCCTCTAATGGACCCCATGGGCTTCCTGGTGGCTCAGCAAAGGATCTGCCTGCCAATGCAGGAGACGTGGGTTTGATCCCTGGTCAGGAAGATCTCCTGGAGAAGGACATGGCAAAGGAAATGGGGAAGGAAAAGGAAATGTGCTTGGTTTAACACAATGCTGGCTCCCAGAACTTAACAGGTGGTTTTACTGAGAGTCAAACAAGAGCTAGATTCTGTTGTTTTGACTAGACAATGGAGGCATTCTAGGACTTAAATATGTACAGCAAGCTCCTCCAGTGATTGCTTAAATATATCAGGCCTCTAGATGAATTTTTCATACTTGCCATTTCTGTGCTGGATATAATACACTGCTATGACTGGTAAAACACAATTGGCTTGTACATGAAATCATCAAGTGTACACTTTAAATAGCTTCCAATTTGATTTGTCAAGTATACCACAATAAAGCTATAAAATTGATTTTAAATAAAATAATGCCAGTTTTAGAAAGAAAAAAAAAGTGATTTTATTCATGAAAGATTATATTTTCTGACTTTTGCCTAATGTTCCTCTAGAGAAAAGTCCAAATCCATTTTATAAGCTTGGATTAAAGCTGAAATGATATCTGCATATGATAATGTAAAAAATTAATGATAATAAAACCTCATGCATATGTGTGTTATTTTATAATAACAAAACAACTTATGCCTATTCTTTAGTGTAACTCTTCAAACTCCTTTTATTTAATTAAATAAATATTTGAGGCCTCACTGTGTTCTGTATTGCATGCTGGGGGTTCCAGCATGAAGCAGGGAGAGAAATGTCTGCCCTCACAGAGTATATGACTCAGTGGGAGAAAGACAGGGAATGTGGATTAATTAACAAATATTCATGAAAGAGCAAATAAAATGCTGTAATTTTGGAATTACACAATGCTAAAGGAGAAAATTTTAAAGTCTTCAATTTAAAAAAACAAGAATATATTCATTTCTGATGAAAGAGTTCTTATGGAGAATGGCTATTTGCTATTACTATTTAGGTTAACTAAGCTCAGCTTTAAGTTGTTCTGATATTATAGGCACCTCCCCTTATGTCCCTCAAGATCTTGTTATAAAGTGGAGAATCCAAACATATTAATGATAAAATAAAATGTGTATGAAGCACTTAGCAAAGTTCCTGGAATAGAGTAAATGTTGATCTTATTGGATGTCTATGTGCCAAGCCTTCTCCTAGATGCATTAATAATGGCATTTTATTTCTTATAGCTACCCAATTAGGTGGATATTATCATTATCATTCCCACTTTAAAAATTAGAACACTAAGGTTCAGAGAATTCAAGTAACTGGTCAAAAATCACCAAGAAAATAGTAGTAGTGCAACCCAGATCTGAGCCTTGGTTAGCCTGAATTCAGAGTACATGCCTACTTTTCCTATTACACGCTCTCCTCAGCATCTAATACAACCCAGATATTCCTAGATATTCTCTTTTTCCTCTCTGGGTGTTTTAAGGGGCTGTGGATCTGATCATCATACTTACCACGTTTTCCTCCACAGTGTATCTCCCTTCATGATATCCTCTGCCCTAGATGTACTCTCTCTACCTCTGTTACATTTCTTCCAATGTCCCAGTACACCTCAGTCTCTCTTTTTATTGCTTGTAATTCTCCCTTTTTTGATAGTAACTATGTTATCCCTTTCCTACCACTAATGTTAGGACACAAAATTTGGTGATCAGAATACAATAGGATCTTAAAAGAATAGCATAGAAGTTAATAGGAACAATTTTTAGATTCAGATCAATATAAGTTCAAATCTCAGCTCCAGTGCCTTGCACACCTTCCTTAAATTCTCTTGCTTCAACCTCTTAACCTGCAAAATGAAGATGGTATTGTAAGATTTAAATTAGGCAAGACCTCTGTCTGTTTGGTGTATGGCTTGCATATTGTTAACAGCTCCATAAAGGATGCTGCTGGTAAATATTAGGACTTCTCTGTAATTCAAATGGTAAATAATCTGCCTGCCATGCAGGAGACCAGGGTTTGATCCCTGGGTTGGGGAGTTCCTTTGGAGAAGGGAATGGCAATCCACTCCAGTATTCTTGCCTGGAGAATTCCATGGACAGAGAAGCCTGGCGGGCTACAGTCCATGGGGTCGCAAAGAGTCGGACACAACTGAGCGACTAACATACACATACTGGTAAATATTGTTCACATATTTTTAATGAAATAACATAATAACTTTCTTAATAATAAAAATATTGAAGAAAAATAATATAGGATGTGGATAAAATAATGATAAGATTTGCTAAATATTTAAGGCAGACATATGCAACCAATTACAGATCTTTTACATTGTGTTTTTATAATTCTGAACTTGGCTTAGATCCACAAACTCTTCTCACATTGGTAGTCAGCAATAGTTCACACACCACTTTTCAAGGTTGTGGGGAAGAGATTGGAAAACAGGATAGCTAGCCTCCTACAGTCTCCAACTGTCCTCACTTCCTCATATTCACATCCTTCCATATTTCTCTTTCGTAAAGAAGCAAGGTGGTTATATGTGGTTAGTAGAATACTGTAGATGTGGTGAGCGACTTGCAAGGTTAGGTCATAAAAATGACAGCTCCCGCCTAGGTCTCTTGGAATTCTTGCTCTGTTGCCATGCAATGAAGGCAATCAAGCATGTGAACATGCCTACAAAGATCAAAACTGAGGCTTCCTGCAAACTGTCAGCACTGACTTGCCAGACAATAAGTCCATCTTGAAATAATCCACCTGAAGTGAATCCTCCAACTGTTAAACCTTCAAGTTCTGGAGCCCTAGCTGACATCTGACTATAATCTCATAATAGACCCTTAGCAGAACTGACTGAGGTGCTCCTGAATCTTCCAGGTAAATACGTGATTATCATTGCTTTAAGATACTCTCAATAGAGTGATGTGTTATTGATAACCAATATAGAAGAGGGGAATTGATCTGAGCCAGAGTTTTTGTGTTCCTTAACACTTTCTGCTGGAAGAACCTCCATTTCCTGAAAGATATTTGACCACTTAGTCAACAGTACTAAAGTATCTTAAAATATTTCCAATTAGTATGATCATCAGGTTTCTGCAGAATCTTGCTACTAATACTTCTAATTACGTTGATTCTCAGCTCTGTTTTTCTTAGTTTTTATACTGATAGGTGGGTTAAGCTTTCAGCATCGTATTCTATCTATATCCTTTTCACTATCCAGCCTTTCTTGAGCCATATTTGCATGAAACATGTATCTCGCCAGCCATGATTTTAATCAGAGTGTCTTTTATGAGGACATTAAAGTAAGTAAAGGTGGGGAATATATTACTCCAGGACTTTCACATGTTTGATTTTATGGTTATTTTTCCATTCCTTAAGGTTATGATTTCCCCAGCATGGGTCAGACAGAGCTCTGTTCTTACTTATTGGTCTCAATTATTTCTTGTTTATTAGTTTTAGGTCATATCAATATTTCTCTTAGAATGACTCTACAGCAATTTTCCACATACTCTTTGTACGGCTAGGATGTTCGAAGGCTGAAAGTTCCTGGAAAGACTAATTAAGATGCACTAAGATTTCTTTAAATCACTAAATTTTATTTGA